>NW_026281891.1:117500-207095 GCF_023373465.1 Oncorhynchus keta
AGGCGCTCCGCACTGCTAAAGCTAACTCTCTCTCCTCTGCTCTCATCCTTCTAGACCTATCAGCTGCCTTCGATACTGTGAACCATCAGATCCTCCTCTCCACCCTCTCCGAGTTGGGCATCTCCGGCGCGGCCCACGCTGGTATTGCGTCCTACCTGACAGGTCGCTCCTACCAGGTGGCGTGGCGAGAATCTGTCTCCTCACCACGCGCTCTCACCACTGGTGTCCCCCAGGGCTCTGTTCTAGGCCCTCTCTTATTCTCGCTATACACCAAGTCACTTGGCTCTGTCATAACCTCACATGGTCTCTCCTATCATTGCTATGCAGAGACACACAATTAATCTTCTCCTTTCCCCTTCTGATGACCAGGTGGGTATCTCTGCATGTCTGGCAGACATATCAGCGTGGATGACGGATCACCACCTCAAGCTGAACCTCAGCAAGACGGAGCTCCTCTTCCTCCCGGGGAAGGACTGCCCGTTCCATGATCTCGCCATCACGGTATGACAACTCCATTGTGTCCTCCTCCCAGAGCGCTAAGAACCTTGGCGTGATCCTGGACAACACCCTGTCGTTCTCAACTAACATCAAGGCGGTGTCCCGTTCCTGTAGGTTCATGCTCTACAACATCCGCAGAGTATGACCCTGCCTACACAGGAAGCGGCGCAGGTCCTAATCCAGGCACTTGTCATCTCCCGTCTTGATTACTGCAACTCGCTGTTGGCTGGGCTCCCTGCCTGTGCCATTAAACCCCTACAACTCATCCAGAACGCCGCAGCCCGTCTGCTGTTCAACCTTCCCAAGTTCTCTCACGTCACCCCGCTCCTCCGCTCTCTCCACTGGCTTCCAGTTGAAGCTCGCATCCGCTACAAGACCATGGTGCTTGCCTACGGAGCTGTGAGGGGAACGGCACCTCAGTACCTCCAGGCTCTGATCAGGCCCTACACCCAAACAAGGGCACTGCGTTCATCCACCTCTGGCCTGCTCGCCTCCCTACCACTGAGGAAGTACAGTTCCCGCTCAGCCCAGTCAAAACTGTTCGCTGCTCTGGCCCCCAATGGTGGAACAAACTCCCTCACGACGCCAGGACAGCGGAGTCAATCACCACCTTCCGGAGACACCTGAAACCCCACCTCTTCAAGGAATACCTAGGATAGGGTAAGTAATCCTTCTCACCCCCCCTAAAAAGATTTAGATGCACTATTGTAAAGTGGCTGTTCCACTGGATGTCATAAGGTGTATGCACCAATTTGTAAGTCGCTCTGGATAAGAGCGTATGTAAATGACTTAAATGTAAATGTAATGTAAATGTATGTATAGCTGGTATGTATAGCTGGTATATATAGCTGGTAGGTATAGCTGGTATGTATAGTTGGTATGTATAGCTGGTATGTATAGCTGGTATGTATAGCTGGTATGTATAGCCGGTATATTTAGCTGGTATGTATAGCCGGTATATTTAGCTGGTATATATAGCTGGTATGTATAGCTGGTATGTATAGCGGGTATGTATAGCCGGTATATTTAGCTGGTATGTATAGCTGGTATGTATAGCCGGTATATTTAGCTGGTATGTATAGCTGGTAGGTATAGCTGGTATGTATAGCTGGTATGTATAGCTGGTATGTATAGCTGGTATGTATAGCTGGTATGTATAGCTGGTATGTATAGCTGGTATGTATAGCTGGTATATATAGCTGGTATGTATAGCTGGTATGTATAGCTGGTATGTATAGCTGGTATGTATAGCTGGTATATATAGCTGGTATGTATAGCTGGTATGTATAGCTGGTATGTATAGCTGGTATGTACAGCTGGTATGTACAGCTGGTAGGTATAGCTGGTAGGTATAGCTGGTCGGTATAGCTGGTAGGTATAGCTGGTTTGTATAGCTGGTATATATAGCTGGTATGTATAGCCGGTATGTATAGCTGGTATGTATAGCCGGTATGTATAGCTGGTATGTATAGCTGGTATGTATAGCTGGTATGTATAGCTGGTATGTATAGCGGTATGTATAGCCGGTATGTATAGCCGGTATGTATAGCTGGTTTGTATAGCTGGTATGTATAGCCGGTATGTATAGCTGGTATGTATAGCTGGTATGTATAGCTGGTATGTATAGCTGGTATGTATAGCCGGTATGTATAGCCGGTATGTATAGCTGGTATGTATAGCTGGTATGTATAGCTGGTATGTATAGCTGGTTTGTATAGCTGGTATGTATAGCCGGTATGTATAGCCGGTATGTATAGCCGGTATGTATAGCCGGTATGTATATAGCCGGTATATGTATAGCCGGTATGTATAGCTGGTATGTATAGCTGGTATGTATAGCTGGTATGTATAGCCGGTATGTATAGCCGGTATGTATAGCCGGTATGTATAGCTGGTATGTATAGCTGGTATGTATAGCCGGTATGTATAGCCGGTATGTATAGCCGGTATGTATAGCCGGTATGTATAGCCGGTATGTATAGCCGGTATGTATAGCCGGTATGTATAGCTGGTATGTATAGCCGGTATGTATAGCCGGTATGTATAGCTGGTATGTATAGCTGGTATGTATAGCCGGTATGTATAGCTGGTAGGTATAGCTGGTATATATAGCTGGTATGTATAGCTGGTATGTATAGCTGGTATGTATAGCTGGTATATATAGCTGGGTATATATAGCTGGTATATATAGCTGGTATGTATAGCTGGTATATATAGCCTGGTATGTATAGCCGGTATGTATAGCTGGTATGTATAGCTGGTATGTATAGCTGGTAGGTATAGCTGGTATATTTAGCTGGTAGGTATAGCTGGTATATATAGCTGGTATGTATAGCCGGTATGTATAGCTGGTATATTTAGCTGGTAGGTATAGCTGGTATATATAGCCGGTATGTATAGCCGGTATGTATAGCTGGTATGTATAGCTGGTATGTATAGCTGGTAGGTATAGCTGGTATATTTAGCTGGTATGTATAGCTGGTATGTATAGCTGGTATATTTAGCTGGTAGGTATAGCTGGTATATATAGCTGGTATGTATAGCCGGTATGTATAGCTGGTATGTATAGCTGGTATGTATAGCTGGTATGTATAGCTGGTATATTTAGCTGGTAGGTATAGCTGGTATATATATGTATGTATAGCTGGTATGTATAGCTGGTATGTATAGCTGGTATGTATAGCTGGTAGGTATAGCTGGTATATTTAGCTGGTAGGTATAGCTGGTATATATAGCTGGTATGTATAGCTGGTATGTATAGCTGGTATGTATAGCTGGTATATATAGCTGGTATGTATAGCTGGTATATTTAGCTGGTATATATAGCTGGTATGTATAGCTGGTATGTATAGCTGGTATGTATAGCTGGTATGTATAGCTGGTATATATAGCTGGTAGGTATAGCTGGTATGTATAGCTGGTATGTATAGCTGGTATGTATAGCTGGTATGTATAGCTGGTATGTATAGCTGGGTATGTATAGCTGGTAGGTATAGCTGGTATGTATAGCTGGTATGTATAGCTGGTATGTATAGCTGGTATGTATAGCTGGTATGTATAGCTGGTATGTATAGCTGGTATGTATAGCTGGTATGTATAGCTGGGTATGTATAGCTGGTATGTATAGCTGGTATGTATAGCTGGTATGTATAGCTGGTATGTATAGCTGGTATGTATAGCTGGGTATGTATAGCTGGTATATATAGCTGGTATGTATAGCTGGTATGTATAGCTGGTATGTATAGCTGGTATGTATAGCTGGTATGTATAGCTGGTATGTATAGCTGGTATGTATAGCTGGTATGTATAGCTGGGTATATATAGCTGGTATATATAGCTGGTATGTATAGCTGGTATGTATAGCTGGTATGTATAGCTGGTATGTATAGCTGGTATGTATAGCTGGTAGGTATAGCTGGTATGTTTAGCTGGTATGTATAGCTGGTAGGTATAGCTGGTATGTATAGCTGGTATGTTTAGCTGGTATGTATAGCTGGTATGTATAGCTGGTATGTATAGCTGGGTATGTATAGGTAGGTAGCTGGTATGTATAGCTGGTATGTTTAGCTGGTATGTTTAGCTGGTATGTATAGCTGGTATGTATAGCTGGTATGTATAGCTGGTAGGTATATAGCTGGTATGTATAGCTGGTATGTTTAGCTGGTATGTATAGCTGGTATGTATAGCTGGTATGTATAGCTGGGTATGTATAGCTGGTAGGTATAGCTGGTATGTATAGCTGGTATGTATAGCTGGTATGTATAGCTGGTATGTATAGCTGGGTATGTATAGCTGGTATGTATAGCTGGGTATGTATAGCTGGTATGTATAGCTGGTATGTATAGCTGGTATGTATAGCTGGTATGTATAGCTGGTATGTATAGCTGGGTATGTATAGCTGGTAGGTATAGCTGGTAGGTATAGCTGGTATGTATAGCTGGTATGTATAGCTGGTAGGTATAGCTGGTATGTATAGCTGGTATGTATAGCTGGTAGGTATAGCTGGTAGGTATAGCTGGTATGTATAGCTGGTATGTATAGCTGGTATGTATAGCTGGTATGTATAGCTGGTATGTATAGCTGGTATGTATAGCTGGTATGTATAGCTGGTATGTATAGCTGGTATGTATAGCTGGTAGGTATAGCTGGTATGTATAGCTGGTATGTATAGCTGGTATGTATAGCTGGTAGGTATAGCTGGTATGTATAGCTGGTAGGTATAGCTGGTAGGTATAGCTGGTAGGTATAGCTGGTATGTATAGCTGGTAGGTATAGCTGGTATGTATAGCTGGTAGGTATAGCTGGTATGTATAGCTGGTAGGTATAGCTGGTATGTATAGCTGGTAGGTATAGCTGGTATGTATAGCTGGTATGTATAGCTGGTATATATATCTGGTAGGTATAGCTGGTATGTATAGCTGGTAGGTATAGCTGGTATGTATAGCTGGTATGTATAGCTGGTATGTATAGCTGGTAGGTATAGCTGGTATGTATAGCTGGTATGTATAGCTGGTATGTATAGCTGGTAGGTATAGCTGGTATGTATAGCTGGTAGGTATAGCTGGTAGGTATAGCTGGTATGTATATCTGGTATGTATAGCTGGTAGGTATAGCTGGTATGTATGTTTAGCTGGTATGTATATGTATATATAGCTGGTATGTATAGCTGGTATGTATGTTTAGCTGGTATGTTTAGCTGGTATGTATAGCTGGTATGTATGTTTAGCTGGTATATATAGCTGGTATGTATAGCTGGTATGTATGTTTAGCTGGTATGTATATATATAGCTGGTATGTATAGGTATGTATAGCTGGTATGTATAGCTGGGTATGTATAGCTGGTATGTATAGCTGGTATGTATAGCTGGTATGTATGTTTAGCTAGGTAGGAATGGTCCCACCTTCCTCTTCCATGCTCTAATCCACTGTCTGCATGTTCTCATTGCCCAAAGCCACCTGGAGAATCTATATGTAAAACACCTTGGTTTATGGCCACTGG
Organism: Oncorhynchus keta; assembly: GCF_023373465.1. Classification (NCBI taxonomy): domain Eukaryota; kingdom Metazoa; phylum Chordata; class Actinopteri; order Salmoniformes; family Salmonidae; genus Oncorhynchus; species Oncorhynchus keta. Next base: position 122,998 of record NW_026281891.1, read on the forward strand.
ACAGCTATAAAGGTGTGACGCTGCCATCTGTAGTCCTGCCTGCCTTATCTAGTTCAAACAGCCTTACTGCCATGGTGATGTTTAGCTCAGAGGCCTGATACTGTAGGACACACTGGACTTCCCCCTGTCCAACCGGTCTACTGGTGATGCATACAGCAACAGGTATCAGTTACGACACCCAGCTGGACAACATTTACCACCAAATCCATGCAATAGTCATTGACACAACAGTGAAAACGTTTGTCTAGAATCCTCCTGACAGTGTGTTCTGTTCATAATGCAGCGATCAGCCAATCAACTGAATGAGCTTGGGGTCGTTGGAATCACTCAGCTCTCATTGTTGGAAAAATCAACATGGCAACAAAAGGACAATCATTTCAGCTCATTGTGTAAAGAGAAAGGGGTCGGAGGGTCGGAACCAGAACTCCAGGAGAAGGGGGAATGGGATGGGGAACAGGGTTCTATTGAGGGGGTTTAGCTGTGTGGCTGGACCAATGAGGAGAGAGGATAGCAGGGGCTAGTGGGCTGTGTGGCTGGACCAATGAGGAGAGAGGATAGAGGGGCCTAATGGGCTGTGTGGCTGGACCAATGAGGAGAGAGGATATCAGGGGCTAGTGGGCTGTGTGGCTGGACCAATGAGGAGAGAGGATAGCAGGGGCCTAATGGGCTGTGTGGCTGGACCAATGAGGAGAGAGGATAGCAGGGGCTAGTGGGCTGTGTGGCTGGACCAATGAGGAGAGAGGATAGCAGGGGCCTAATGGGCTGTGTGGCTGGACCAATGAGGAGAGAGGATAGCAGGGGCTAGTGGGCTGTGTGGCTGGACCAATGAGGAGAGAGGATAGCAGGGGCTAGTGGGCTGTGTGGCTGGACCAATGAGGAGAGAGGATAGCAGGGGCTAGTGGGCTGTGTGGCTGGACCAATGAGGAGAGAGGATAGCAGGGGCTAGTGGGCTGTGTGGCTGGACCAATGAGGAGAGAGGATAGCAGGGGCTAGTGGGCTGTGTGGCTGGACCAATGAGGAGAGAGGATAGCAGGGGCTAGTGGGCTGTGTGGCTGGACCAATGAGGAGAGAGGATAGCAGGGGCTAGTGGGCTGTGTGGCTGGACCAATGAGGAGAGAGGATAGCAGGGGCTAGTGGGCTGTGTGGCTGGACCAATGAGGAGAGAGGATAGCAGGGGCTAGTGGGCTGTGTGGCTGGACCAATGAGGAGAGAGGATAGCAGGGGCCTAATGGGCTGTGTGGCTGGACCAATGAGGAGAGAGAAGAGCAGGGGCTAGTGGGCTGAGGCATTAACAAAGGGTTGTGGGGAGGGGATGGTGTATGTGTCGGTCTTGTCGGTCTTGCAGGGCAGCATGGATAAGGTCCAGTACACAGAGGCAGCATGGATAAGGTCCAGCACACCGAGGCAGCATGGATAAGGCCCAGCACACAGAGGCAGCAGGGATAAGGTCCAGTACACCGGGGCAGCAGGGATAAGGTCCAGCACACAGAGGCAGCATGGATAAGGCCCAGCACACCGAGGCAGCATGGATAAGGCCCAGCACACCGAGGCAGCATGGATAGGTCCAGCACACAGAGGCAGCATGGATAAGGCCCAGCACACAGAGGCAGCATGGATAAGGCCCAGCACACCGGGGCAGCATGGATAAGGCCCAGCACACAGAGGCAGCATGGATAAGGCCCAGCACACAGAGGCAGCATGGATAAGGCCCAGCACACAGAGGCAGCATGGATAAGGCCCAGCACACAGAGGCAGCATGGATAAGGCCCAGCACACAGAGGCAGCATGGATAAGGCCCAGCACACCGAGGCAGCATGGATAAGGTCCAGCACACCGAGGCAGCAGGGATAAGGCCCAGCACACCGAGGCAGCATGGATAAGGCCCAGCACACAGAGGCAGCAGGGATAAGGCCCAGCACACCGAGGCAGCAGGGATAAGGCCCAGCACACCGAGGCAGCATGGATAAGGCCCAGCACACAGAGGCAGCATGGATAAGGCCCAGCACACAGAGGCAGCATGGATAAGGCCCAGCACACCGAGGCAGCATGGATAAGGCCCAGCACACAGAGGCAGCATGGATAAGGCCCAGCACACAGAGGCAGCATGGATAAGGCCCAGCACACCGAGGCAGCATGGATAAGGCCCAGCACACCGGGGCAGCATGGATAAGGCCCAGCACACAGAGGCAGCAGGGATAAGGCCCAGCACACCGGGGCAGCATGGATAAGGCCCAGCACACCGAGGCAGCAGGGATAAGGCCCAGTACACCGAGGCAGCATGGATAAGGCCCAGCACACAGAGGCAGCAGGGACAAGGCCCAGCACATCGAGGCAGCAGGGATAAGGCCCAGCACACAGAGGCAGCATGGATAAGGCCCAGCACACCGAGGCAGCATGGATAAGGCCCAGCACACCTGGGCAGCATGGATAAGGCCCAGCACACAGAGGCAGCAGGGATAAGGCCCAGCACACAGGGGCAGCATGGATAAGGCCCAGTACACAGAGGCAGCAGGGATAAGGCCCAGCACACCGAGGTAGCACAGGGTTTTGTATCCATGTGATGGCAAACAGTGGGGCTACATTTCCCAACCCATCCTGTCTCTAAGCCCATGCCCCCTAACCCACCACCCACCCACCCCAACCCATCCTGTCTCTAAGCCCATTCCCCCTTCCCACCACCCACCCACCCCAACCCATCCTGTCTCTAAGCCCATGCCCCCTTCCCCACCACCCACCCACCCTGGCCTGGGACAAAGACAGCTGCCATAACCAGCAGAGGAGAGATGAGCTCTGTATTCATCCTAGTGAGGTTTCATATTGTGACCCCAGCACTACAGCCAGTTACTGATTGACTTGTTGGTTTGTTGCTAAAAGACAACAGTAACTCCACTATAGAGCTGGGACTCTGCAGTGTATTTCACACTGAACTGACATTAAAACAACCTTCTGACTTTCAGGTGAATCCAGTTGAATGTGTTGTTTCAAACAGGCAATATCTTAGGCCGTATGTTCAGCATCTCACAACATGTAGTGTTCATTTACCATGTTTATGTTTTGTTCAGGTGGCTTGAAGCAGATGTGAGGAGAAGTGAGACTGGGCATGTCAATCTTCCTCGGCATCAAAGCTGTTCTCTGTGGCTGCATGGCTGTAGGCAGAGATAGCCTGGGATGAACGTACATTGACAGACTCCTTGATTTCTTTGCCTGAATCTCCTAACAACCAAACGACAACACCAGGTCAGAAACACCAGCCCTCCATCCAACACAATGGCTGGAGAGCTAGAGACCATGACTCTACATAACACTATAGACTGTAGATCCTGTTACTACAGACAGACTGTAGATCCTGTTACTACAGACAGACTGTAGATCCTGTTACTACAGACAGACTGTAGATCCTGTTACTACAGACAGACTGTAGATCCTGTTGTTACTACAGACAGACTGTAGATCATGTTACTAGAGACAGACTGTAGATCATTGTTGTTACTACAGACAGACTGTAGATCCTGTTACTAGAGACAGACTGTAGATCATTGTTGTTACTACAGACAGACTGTAGATCCTGTTACTACAGACAGACTGTATATCCTGTTACTACAGACAGACTGTAGATCCTGTTGTTACTACAGACAGACTGTAGATCATGTTACTACAGACAGACTGTAGATCCTTGTGTCGTTCCTTGTCTACGGACACGTTAGAGGGCCTATCTTTACAACAGCCTTGTCTATGCAACACGTTAGAGGGTCTATCTTTACAACAGCCTTGTCTATGCAACACGTTTTCGTGTCTATCTTTACAACAGCCTTGTCTATGGACACGTTAGAGGGTCTATCTTTACAACAGCCTTGTCTATGGACACGTTAGAGGGTCTATCTTTACAACAGCCTTGTCTACAGACACCTTAGAGGGTCTATCTTTACAACAGCCTTGTCTATGGACACGTTAGAGGGTCTATCTTTACAACAGCCTTGTCTATGGACACGTTAGAGGGTCTATCTTTACAACAGCCTTGTCTATGGACACGTTAGAGGGTCTATCTTTACAACAGCCTTGTCTATGGACACGTTAGAGGGCCTATCTTTACAACAGCCTTGTCTATGGACACGTTAGAGGGTCTATCTTTACAACAGCCTTGTCTATGGACACGTTAGAGGGCCTATCTTTACAACAGCCTTGTCTATGGACACATTAGAGGGTCTATCTTTACAACAGTCTTGTCTATGGACACATTAGAGGGTCTATACAACAGCCTTGTCTATGGACACGTTAGAGGGTCTATCTTTACAACAGCCTTGTCTATGGACACGTTAGAGGGTCTATCTTTACAACAGCCTTGTCTATGGACACGTTAGAGGGTCTATCTTTACAACAGCCTTGTCTATGGACACGTTAGAGGGTCTATCTTTACAACAGCCTTGTCTATGGACACGTTAGAGGGTCTATCTTTACAACAGCCTTGTCTACAGACACGTTAGAGGGTCTATCTTTACAACAGCCTTGTCTATGGACACGTTAGAGGGTCTATCTTTACAACAGCCTTGTCTATGGACACGTTAGAGGGTCTATCTTTACAACAGCCTTGTCTATGGACACGTTAGAGGGTCTATCTTTACAACAGCCTTGTCTATGGACACGTTAGAGGGTCTATCTTTACAACAGCCTTGTCTACAGACACGTTAGAGGGTCTATGTTTACAACAGCCTTGTCTATGGACACGTTAGAGGGTCTATCTTTACAACAGCCTTGTCTATGGACACGTTAGAGGGTCTATGTTTACAACAGCCTTGTCTACGGACACGTTAGAGGGCCTATCTTTACAACAGCCTTGTCTATGGACACGTTAGAGGGTCTATCTTTACAACAGTCTTGTCTATGGACACGTTAGAGGGCCTATCTTTACAACAGCCTTGTCTATGGACACGTTAGAGGGTCTATCTTTACAACAGCCTTGTCTATGGACACGTTAGAGGGTCTATCTTTACAACATCCTTGTCTATGCAACACGTTAGAGGGTCTATCTTTACAACATCCTTGTCTATGCAACACGTTAGAGGGTCTATCTTTACAATAGCCTTGTCTATGCAACACGTTAGAGGGTCTATCTTTACAACAGCCTTGTCTATGGACACGTTAGAGGGTCTATCTTTACAACAGCCTTGTCTACAGACACGTTAGAGGGTCTATCAGAGGGTCTATCTTTACAACAGCCTTGTCTATGCAACACGTTAGAGGGCCTATCTTTACAACAGCCTTGTCTACAGACACCTTAGAGGGTCTATCTTTCTATCTTTTAGAGCAGGGTTCAGTACCCAGTATAGAGCAGGATCCAGTACCCACTGCAGAGCAGGGTTCAATACCCACTGCAGAGCAGGGTTCAGTAGCCAGAGCAGAGCAAGGTTCAGTACCCAGTATAGAGCAGGGTTCAGTACACAGTATAGAGAAGGGTTCAGTAGCCAGAGCAGAGCAGGGTTCAGTAGCCAGAGCAGAGCAGGGTTCAGTAGCCAGAGCAGAGCAGAGCAGGGTTCAGTAGCCAGAGCAGAGCAGGGTTCAGTAGCCAGAGCAGAGCAGGGTTCAGTACCCAGTATAGAGCAGGGTTCAGTACCCACTACAGAGCAGGGTTCAGTACCCAGTATAGAGCAGGGTTCAGTACCCACTACAGAGCAGGGTTCAGTAGCCAGAGCAGAGCAGGGTTCAGTACCCAGTATAGAGCAGGATTCAGTAGCCAGAGCAGGGTTCAGTAGCCACTACAGAGCAGGGTTCAGTAGCCAGTATAGAGCAGGGTTCAGTACACAGTATAGAGAAGGGTTCAGTACCCACTGCAGAGCAGGGTTCAGTACCCACTGCAGAGCAGGGTTCAGTAGCCAGAGCAGAGCAAGGTTCAGTACCCAGTATAGAGCAGGGTTCAGTACACAGTATAGAGAAGGGTTCAGTAGCCAGAGCAGAGCAGGGTTCAGTAGCCAGAGCAGAGCAGGGTTCAGTAGCCAGAGCAGAGCAGGGTTCAGTAGCCAGTATAGAGCAGGGTTCAGTACCCACTACAGAGCAGAGTTCAGTACCCAGTATAGAGCAGGGTTCAGTACCCACTACAGAGCAGGGTTCAGTAGCCAGAGCAGAGCAGGGTTCAGTACCCAGTATAGACCAGGATTCAGTAGCCAGAGCAGGGTTCAGTAGCCACTACAGAGCAGGGTTCAGTAGCCAGAGCAGAGCAGGGGTTCAGTACCCAGTATAGAGCAGGGTTCAGTAGCCAGAGCAGGGTTCAGTACCCACTACAGAGCAGGGTTCAGTAGCCAGAGCAGAGCAGGGTTCAGTACCCAGTATAGACCAGGATTCAGTAGCCAGAGCAGGGTTCAGTAGCCACTACAGAGCAGGGTTCAGTAGCCAGTATAGAGCAGGGTTCAGTACACAGTATAGAGAAGGGTTCAGTACCCACTGCAGAGCAGGGTTCAGTACCCACTGCAGAGCAGGGTTCAGTAGCCAGAGCAGAGCAAGGTTCAGTACCCAGTATAGAGCAGGGTTCAGTACACAGTATAGAGAAGGGTTCAGTAGCCAGAGCAGAGCAGGGTTCAGTACCCAGTATAGAGCAAGGTTCAGTACCACTACAGAGCAGGGTTCAGTACCCACTACAGAGCAGGGTTCAGTACCCAGTATAGAGCAGGGTTCAGTACCCACTACAGAGCAGGGTTCAGTAGCCAGAGCAGAGCAGAGCAGGGTTCAGTACCCAGTATAGAGCAGGGTTCAGTACCCAGTATAGAGCAGGGTTCAGTACCCAGTATAGAGCAGGGTTCAGTAGCCAGAGCAGAGCAGAGCAGAGCAGGGTTCAGTACCCAGTATAGAGCAGGGTTCAGTACCCAGTATAGAGCAGGGTTCAGTACCCAGTATAGAGCAGGGTTCAGTACCCAGTATAGAGCAGGGTTCAGTAGCCAGAGCAGAGCAGAGCAATACAGATGACCTTGATTTGGAAAGAAAGCATTCACAGAAATGGAGAAGAAAAGTAATTGTCATTGTTTTGAGGAGTCAAATGGAGGACTCTATATTTGTGATAAGGAGCCGTCTGGACGAACAGCCTCAGTCTCCACTCTGCCCTGTGCTCCAGGGGAATACAAGGTAATACAATACCCATACAAGAGCACAGAGCAGTGCTACGGACCGTTACCATGGAAGCAGACCAGTCACAGAACACATCCATCCAACGTTATGTAATATATAAATAAATTTGATTTGATGTAGTACCACCAACGAGCCAAATGCTGCGGACTCTATGGAGAGAACACAACGATGAAGTAGACAATAACTGTCTGTGTAAAGTCACAGTTCATTTCTAATAGGGCTGGGTGGTATACTGTATACAGTGTACCATATCTCAGGGTATTTCAAAATACCACCAGTATGATTTTCCAATACCATCAATGCTGTTTTTGTTGATATAAACATGAATATTAGTTATTGTTAAATAAATACCTGCAGTAAGTTGTGCTCTCGGTAATAGATAAAGCATATTTTACATTACGAAGCTTATCAGTACTAGTTATCACTTAAGAGAGGTGAATCACTCCAGCAGGCCCACTTAAGAGAGGTGAATCACTCCAGCAGGCCCACTTAAGAGAGGTGAATCACTCCAGCAGGCCCACTTAACAGAGGTGAATCACTCCAGCAGGCCCACTTAAGAGACGTGAATCACTCCAGCAGGCCCACTTAAGAGAGGTGAATCACTCCAGCAGGCCCACTTAAGAGAGGTGAATCACTCCAGCAGGCCCACTTAAGAGAGGTGAATCACTCCAGCAGGCCCACTTAAGAGAGGTGAATCACTCCAGCAGCCCCACTTAAGAGAGGTGAATCACTCCAGCAGGCCCACTTAAGAGAGGTGAATCACTCCAGCAGCCCCACTTAAGAGAGGTGAATCACTCCAGCAGCCCCACTTAAGAGAGGTGAATCACTCCAGCAGCCCCACTTAAAGAGGTGAATCTCTCCAGCAGCCCCACTTAAGAGAGGTGAATCACTCCAGCAGGCCCACTTAAGAGACGTGAATCACTCCAGCAGCCCTAACTTAACAGAGGTGAAGAGTACCCCTGTATATAGTCTCCACATTGACTCTGTACCGGTACCCCCCTGTATATAGCCTCCACATTGACTCTGTACCGGTACCCCTGTATATAGTCTCCACATTGACTCTGTACCGGTACCCCCTGTATATAGCCTCCACATTGACTCTGTACCGGTACCCCATGTATATAGCCTCCACATTGACTCTGTACCTAACACCCTGTATATAGGCTCCACATTGACTCTGTACCGGTACCCCCTGTATATAGCCTCCACATTGACTCTGTACCGGTACCCCCTGTATATAGCCTCCACATTGACTCTGTACCAGTACCCCTGTATATAGCCTCCACATTGACTCTGTACCAGTACCCCCTGTATATAGCCTCCACATTGACTCTGTACCGGTACCCCTGTATATAGTCTCCACATTGACTCTGTACCGGTACCCCCTGTATATAGCCTCCACATTGACTCTGTACCGGTACCCCATGTATATAGCCTCCACATTGACTCTGTACCTTAACACCCTGTATATAGGCTCCACATTGACTCTGTACCGGTACCCCTGTATATAGCCTCCACATTGACTCTGTACCGGTACCCCCTGTATATAGCCTCCACATTGACTCTGTACCAGTACCCCTGTATATAGCCTCCACATTGACTCTGTACCAGTACCCCTGTATATAGCCTCCACATTGACTCTGTACCGGTACCCCCTGTATATAGTCTCCACATTGACTCTGTACCGGTACCCCCTGTATATAGCCTCCATATTGACTCTGTACCGGTACCCCTGTATATAGCCTCCACATTGACTCTGTACCGGTACCCCATGTATATAGCCTCCACATTGACTCTGTACCTTAACACCCTGTATATAGCCTCCACATTGACTCTGTACCTTAACACCCTGTATATAGCCTCCACATTGACTCTGTACGGTACCCCCTGTATATAGCCTCCACATTGACTCTGTACCAGTACCCCCTGTATATAGCCTCCACATTGACTCTGTACCGGTACCCCTGTATATAGCCTCCACATTGACTCTGTACCGTTACCCCCTGTATATAGCCTCCACATTGACTCTGTACGGTACCCCCTGTATATAGCCTCCACATTGACTCTGTACCAGTACCCCTGTATATAGCCTCCACATTGACTCTGTACCGGTACCCCTGTATATAGCCTCCACATTGACTCTGTACCGGTACCCCCCTGTATATAGCCTCCACATTGACTCTGTATCGGTACCCCCTGTATATAGCCTCCACGTTGACTCTGTACCGTTACCCCCTGTATATAGCCTCCACATTGACTCTGTACCGGTACCCCTGTATATAGCCTCCACATTGACTCTGTACCGGTACCCCCTGTATATAGCCTCCACATTGACTCTGTACCAGTACCCCTTTATATAGCCTCCACATTGACTCTGTACCGGTACCCCTGTATATAGCCTCCACATTGACTCTGTACCGGTACCCCTGTATATAGCCTCCACATTGACTCTGTACCAGTACCCCATGTATATAGCCTCCACATTGACTCTGTATCGGTACCCCTGTATATAGCCTCCACATTGACTCTGTACTGGTACCCCCTGTATATAGCCTCCACATTGACTCTGTACCAGTACCCCTGTATATAGCCTCCACATTGACTCTGTACCGTTACCCCCTGTATATAGCCTCCACATTGACTCTGTACCGGTACCCCTGTATATAGCCTCCACATTGACTCTGTACCGGTACCCCCTGTATATAGCCTCCACATTGACTCTGTACCGGTACCCCCTGTATATAGCCTCCACATTGACTCTGTACCAGTACCCCTGTATATAGCCTCCACATTGACTCTGTACCGGGTACCCCTGTATATAGTCTCCACATTGACTCTGTACCGGTACCCCCTGTATATAGCCTCCATATTGACTCTGTACCGGTACCCCCTGTATATAGCCTCCACATTGACTCTGTACCGGTACCCCATGTATATAGCCTCCACATTGACTCTGTACCTTAACACCCTGTATATAGCCTCCACATTGACTCTGTACCTTAACACCCTGTATATAGCCTCCACATTGACTCTGTACCGGTACCCCCTGTATATAGCCTCCACATTGACTCTGTACCAGTACCCCTGTATATAGCCTCCACATTGACTCTGTACCGGTACCCCTGTATATAGCCTCCACATTGACTCTGTACCGTTACCCCCTGTATATAGCCTCCACATTGACTCTGTACCGGTACACCCTGTATATAGCCTCCACATTGACTCTGTACCAGTACCCCTGTATATAGCCTCCACATTGACTCTGTACCGGTACCCCCTGTATATAGCCTCCACATTGACTCTGTACCGGTACCCCCTGTATATAGCCTCCACATTGACTCTGTATCGGTACCCCCTGTATATAGCCTCCACATTGACTCTGTACCGTTACCCCCTGTATATAGCCTCCACATTGACTCTGTACCGGTACCCCCTGTATATAGCCTCCACATTGACTCTGTACCGGTACCCCTGTATATAGCCTCCACATTGACTCTGTACCAGTACCCCTTTATATAGCCTCCACATTGACTCTGTACCGGTACCCCTGTATATAGCCTCCACATTGACTCTGTACCGGTACCCCCTGTATATAGCCTCCACATTGACTCTGTACCAGTACCCCATGTATATAGCCTCCACATTGACTCTGTATCGGTACCCCCTGTATATAGCCTCCACATTGACTCTGTACTGGTACCCCCTGTATATAGCCTCCACATTGACTCTGTACCAGTACCCCTGTATATAGCCTCCACATTGACTCTGTACCGTTACCCCCTGTATATAGCTCCACATTGACTCTGTACCGGTACCCCCTGTATATAGCCTCCACATTGACTCTGTACCGGTACCCCTGTATATAGCCTCCACATTGACTCTGTACCGGTACCCCCTGTATATAGCCTCCACATTGACTCTGTACCGGTACCCCTGTATATAGCCTCCACATTGACTCTGTACCGGTACCCCCTGTATATAGCCTCCACATTGACTCTGTACCGGTACCCCCTGTATATAGCCTCCACATTGACTCTGTACCGGTACCCCCTGTATATAGCCTCCACATTGACTCTGTACCGGTACCCCTGTATATAGCCTCCATATTGACTCTGTACCGGTACCCCCTGTATATAGCCTCCACATTGACTCTGTACCGGTACCCCCTGTATATAGCCTCCACATTGACTCTGTACCGGTACCCCCCTGTATATAGCCTCCACATTGACTCTGTACCGGTACCCCCTGTATATAGCCTCCACATTGACTCTGTACCGGTACCCCCTGTATATAGCCTCCACATTGACTCTGTACCAGTACCCCCTGTATATAGCCTCCACATTGACTCTGTACCGGTACCCCCTGTATATAGCCTCCACATTGACTCTGTACTGGTACCCCCTGTATATAGCCTCCACATTGACTCTGTACTGGTACCCCCTGTATATAGCCTCCACATTGACTCTGTACCAGTACCCCCTGTATATAGCCTCCACATTGACTCTGTACCGGTACCCCTGTATATAGCCTCCACATTGACTCTGTACGGTACCCCCTGTATATAGCCTCCATATTGACTCTGTACCGGTACCCCCTGTATATAATAATATAATAATATAATAATAATATAATAATAATAATAATATAATATAATATATGCCATTTAGCTGGCTTTTATCCAAAGCGACTTACAGTCATGTGTGCATACATTCTACGTATGGGTGGTCCCTGGAAACGAACCCACTACCCTGGCGTTACAAGCGCCATGCTCTACCAACTGAGCCACAGAAGGACCACCAGAAGGACCACCATATAGCCTCCACATATATAGCCTCCACATTGACTCTGTACCGGTACCCCCTGTATATAGCCTCCATATTGACTCTGTACCGGTACCCCCTGTATACAGCCTCCACATTGACTCTGTACCGATACCCCCTGTATATAGCCTCCAGATTGACTCTGTACCCCCTGTATATAGCCTCCACATTGACTCTGTACCGGTACCCCCCTGTATATAGCCTCCAGATTGACTCTGTACCCCCTGTATATAGCCTCCACATTGACTCTGTACCCCCTGTATATAGCTTCCACATTACAGGGTAACAACATGGTGGATAGATACGGCTGCTGTCCTATCAGAGAACATCTAGTGTGACAGGGAGGGTAACAACATGGTGGATAGATACGGCTGCTGTCCTATCAGAGAACATCTAGTGTGACAGGACAGGGAGGGTAACAACATGGTGGATAGATACGGCTGCTGTCCTATCAGAGAACATCTAGTGTGACAGGGAGGGTAACAACATGGTGGATAGATGCGGCTGCTGTCCTATCAGAGAACATCTAGTGTGACAGGACAGGGAGGGGGTAACAACATGATGGATAGATACGGCTGCTGTCCTATCAGAGAACATCTAGTGTGACAGGACAGGGAGGGTAACAACATGGTGGATAGATACGGCTGCTGTCCTATCAGAGAACATCTAGTGTGACAGGACAGGGAGGGTAACAACATGATGGATAGATACGGCTGCTGTCCTATCAGAGAACATCTAGTGTGACAGGACAGGAGGGTAACAACATGGTGGATAGATACGGCTGCTGTCCTATCAGAGAACATCTAGTGTGACAGGACAGGGAGGGTAACAACATGGTGGATAGATGCGGCTGCTGTCCTATCAGAGAACATCTAGTGTGACAGGGAGGTAACAACATGGTGGATAGATGCGGCTGCTGTCCTATCAGAGAACATCTAGTGTGACAGGGAGGGTAACAACATGGTGGATAGATACGGCTGCTGTCCTATCAGAGAACATCTAGTGTGACAGGGAGGGTAACAACATGGTGGATAGATACGGCTGCTGTCCTATCAGAGAACATCTAGTGTGACAGGACAGGGAGGGTAACAACATGGTAGATAGATAGGGCTGCTGTCCTATCAGAGAACATCTAGTGTGACAGGGAGGGTAACAACATGGTGGATAGATACGGCTGCTGTCCTATCAGAGAACATCTAGTGTGACAGGACAGGGAGGGTAACAACATGGTGGATAGATACGGCTGCTGTCCTATCAGAGAACATCTAGTGTGACAGGACAGGGAGGGTAACAACATGGTGGATAGATACGGCTGCTGTCCTATCAGAGAACATCTAGTGTGACAGGACAGGGAGGGTAACAACATGGTGGATAGATACGGCTGCTGTCCTATCAGAGAACATCTAGTGTGACAGGACAGGGAGGGTAACAACATGATGGATAGATAGGGCTGCTGTCCTATCAGAGAACATCTAGTGTGACAGGACAGGGAGGGTAACAACATGGTGGATAGATACGGCTGCTGTCCTATCAGAGAACATCTAGTGTGACAGGGAGGGTAACAACATGGTGGATAGATACGGCTGCTGTCCTATCAGAGAACATCTAGTGTGACAGGACAGGAGGTAACAACATGGTGGATAGATACGGCTGCTGTCCTATCAGAGAACATCTAGTGTGACAGGACAGGAGGGTAACAACATGGTGGATAGATACGGCTGCTGTCCTATCAGAGAACATCTAGTGTGACAGGGAGGGTAACAACATGGTGGATAGATACGGCTGCTGTCCTATCAGAGAACATCTAGTAGGACAGGACAGGGAGGGTAACAACATGGTGGATAGATACGGCTGCTGTCCTATCAGAGAACATCTAGTGTGACAGGGAGGGTAACAACATGGTGGATAGATACGGCTGCTGTCCTATCAGAGAACATCTAGTGTGACAGGACAGGGAGGGTAACAACATGGTGGATAGATACGGCTGCTGTCCTATCAGAGAACATCTAGTGTGACAGGGAGGGTAACAACATGGTGGATAGATACGGCTGCTGTCCTATCAGAGAACATCTAGTGTGACAGGGCAGGGAGGGTGACCAACATAGTGGATAGATACGGCTGCTGTCCTATCAGAGAACATCTAGTGTGACAGGACAGGGAGGGTAACAACATGGTGGATAGATACGGCTGCTGTCCTATCAGAGAACATCTAGTGTGACAGGGAGGGTAACAACATGATGGATAGATACGGCTGCTGTCCTATCAGAGAACATCTAGTGTGACAGGATAGGGAGGGTAACAACATGGTGGATAGATACGGCTGCTGTCCTATCAGAGAACATCTAGTGTGACAGGACAGGGAGGGTAACAACATGGTGGATAGATACGGCTGCTGTCCTATCAGAGAACATCTAGTGTGACAGGACAGGGAGGGTAACAACATGGTGGATAGATACGGCTGCTGTCCTATCAGAGAACATCTAGTGTGACAGGGAGGGTAACAACATGGTGGATAGATACGGCTGCTGTCCTATCAGAGAACATCTAGTGTGACAGGACAGGGAGGGTAACAACATGGTGGATAGATACGGCTGCTGTCCTATCAGAGAACATCTAGTGTGACAGGACAGGGAGGGTAACAACATGGTGGATAGATACGGCTGCTGTCCTATCAGAGAACATCTAGTGTGACAGGACAGGGAGGGTAACAACATGGTGGATAGATACGGCTGCTGTCATATTTCATAACCACCAAGGATGGAGGGGTGGATGGAGTAAAGGTGGAGGAGAGGCACCAAGGAAGCCAGTCTGACAGCCTGTTTGGGCGAGGCAGAGGGAGGGATGGAGAGAAGGAGGAGGATGAGAGAAGTCTGTCTGTTTGGGGCGAGGTTAGAAGCATGGATAGATGGATAGATGGATGGAGGGAGGGGTCTGTCTGTTTGGGCGAGGTCAGCTCCAGTCCCCTGCTGGTATTCAGCCAGCTATCTCCTAGGCAACTGACATGAGCCACAAATAGAACACCACCACACTGAATCCCTACGCCGCACCGGGCTACACCAGACCTACACACTCAGATCATTCCACCGTGACAGATAACGCCTGGCAATGACACAGAGACCGGTCCACATCCGCCACACCTAACACATTACATCATCACTCATTCATCAACATGACGGCCTTCTAAAGTCCTTCCTTCACAGGCGGGGAGGGGGATGGGGTGAGGTGGGGAGGGGGGATGGGGTGGGGGTGGGGTGGGGTGGGGAGGGGATGGGGTGAGGTGGGGGGGTGAGGTGGGGAGGGCGTGAGGCGGGGAGGGGGATGGGGTGAGGTGGGGAGGGGGATGGGGTGAGGTGGGGTGGGGTGGGGAGGGGGTGAGGCGGGGAGGGCGTGAGGCGGGGTGAGGCGGGGAGGGGGTGAGGCGGGGTGAGGTGGGGAGGGGGTGAGGCGGGGTGTGAGGCGGGGTGGGGGTGAGGCGGGGTGGGGGTGAGGCGGGGTGAGGGGTGAGGCGGGACGAGGCGGGACGAGGCGGGAGGGGGTGAGGCGGGACAAGGCAGGGCGGGAAGGGGGTGAGGCGGGACAAGGCGGGGCGGGAAGGGGGGTGAGGCGGGACAAGGCGGGGCGGGAAGGGGGGTGGGGGGGGGGGTGAGGCGGGGGGGTGAGGTGCAGGGGTGGGGGTGAGGTGGGGGGCGAGGCGAGGCGGGGACGAGGGGTGAGGTGGGGGGCGAGCGGGGCGGGAGGAGGGGTGAGGCAGGGAGGGGGTGAGGTGGGGATATGTCTATCTATCTATCCATCCATCCATCCACTGAGATAGAAACATCAGCCTCTTCTCAGCAGTAACCAACACAACACCCACTCAATATCTGTTCTGTCTCCGATGTGAACATGTCAGTCTAATGAAACTCTAGCTACCTTCACAATGAATACAGGTCAGTAGATGGAGAGATATAACCCCATTCTGTAAATCTATCAACAACATCAAATCACTGGTCACTTTAGCTTGGAATCACTGGCCCCTTTAATAATGGAACACTAGTCACTTTAATAATGGAACACTAGTCACTTTAATAATGGAACACTAGTCACTATAATAATGGAACACTAGTCACTTTAATAATGGAACACTGGTCACTTTAATAATGGAACACTAGTCACTTTAATAATGGAACACTAGTCACTTTAATAATGGAACACTGGTCACTTTAATAATGGAACACTGGTCACTTTAATAATGGAACACTGGTCACTTTAATAATGGAACACTGGTCACTTTAATAATGGAACACTGGTCACTTTAATAATGGAACACTAGTCACTTTAATAATGGAACACTGGTCACTTTAATAATGGAACACTGGTCACTTTAATAATGGAACACTAGTCACTTTAATAATGGAACACTGGTCACTTTAATAATGGAACACTGGTCACTTTAATAATGGAACACTGGTCACTTTAATAATGGAACACTGGTCACTTTAATAATGGAACACTGGTCACTTTAATAATGGAACACTGGTCACTTTAATAATGGAACACTAGTCACTTTAATAATGGAACACTAGTCACTTTAATAATGGAACACTAGTCACTTTAATAATGGAACACTAGTCACTTTAATAATGGAACACTAGCCACTTTCATAATGGAACACTGGTCACTTTAATAATGGAACACTAGTCACTTTAATAATGGAACACTAGTCACTTTACTAATGGAACACTGGTCACTTTAATAATGGAACACTGGTCACTTTACTAATGGAACACTAGTCACTTTACTAATGGAACACTAGTCACTTTAATAATGGAACACTAGTCACTTTAATAATGGAACACTAGTCACTTTAATAATGGAACACTAGTCACTTTACTAATGGAACACTAGTCACTTTAATAATGGAACACTAGTCACTTTAATAATGGAACACTGGTCACTTTAATAATGGAACACTAGTCACTTTCATAATGGAACACTGGTCACTTTAATAATGGAACACTAGTCACTTTAATAATGGAATTCTGGCCCCTTTAATAATGGAACACTAGTCACTTTAATAATGGAACACTAGTCACTTTAATAATGGAACACTAGTCACTTTAATAATGGAACACTGGTCACTTTAATAATGGAACACTGGTCACTTTAATAATGGAACATTAGCCACTTTAATAGTGTTTACATATTTTGCATTACTCATCACACATATATATACTGTATTCTATCCTATTCTACTGTGTCTTAGTCTATGCTGCTCTGACATTGCTCACCAAATATGTATATATTCTTTATTACTTTATCCATTACTTTACTTTAGATATTACTGTTGGAGCAGGTATGTGACCAATAGATATTACTGTTGGAGCAGGTATGTGACCAATAGATATTACTGTACTGTTGGAGCAGGTATGTGACCAATAGATATTACTGTTGGAGCAGGTATGTGACCAATATATATTACTGTACTGTTGGAGCAGGTATGTGACCAATATATATTACTGTACTGTTGGAGCAGGTATGTGACCAATAGATATTACTGTACTGTTGGAGCAGGTATGTGACCAATAGATATTACTGTACTGTTGGAGCAGGTATGTGACCAATAGATATTACTGTACTGTTGGAGCAGGTATGTGACCAATAGATATTACTGTTGGAGCAGGTATGTGACCAATATATATTACTGTACTGTTGGAGCAGGTATGTGACCAATAGATATTACTGTACTGTTGGAGCAGGTATGTGACCAATAGATATTACTGTACTGTTGGAGCAGGTATGTGACCAATAGATATTACTGTACTGTTGGAGCAGGTATGTGACCAATAGATATTACTGTTGGAGCAGGTATGTGACCAATATATATTAATGTACTGTTGGAGCAGGTATGTGACCAATAGATATTACTGTTGGAGCAGGTATGTGACCAATAGATATTACTGTTGGAGTAGGTATGTGACCAATAGATATTACTGTTGGAGCAGGTATGTGACCAATAGATATTACTGTTGGAGCAGGTATGTGACCAATATATATTACTGTACTGTTGGATCAGGTATGTGACCAATAGATATTACTGTACTGTTGGAGCAGGTATGTGACCAATAGATATTACTGTTGGAGCAGGTATGTGACCAATATATATTACTGTACTGTTGGAGCAGGTATGTGACCAATAGATATTACTGTACTGTTGGAGCAGGTATGTGACCAATAGATATTACTGTACTGTTGGAGCAGGTATGTGACCAATAGATATTACTGTTGGAGCAGGTATGTGACCAATAGATATTACTGTTGGAGCAGGTATGTGACCAATAGATATTACTGTACTGTTGGAGCAGGTATGTGACCAATAGATATTACTGTTGGAGCAGGTATGTGACCAATAGATATTACTGTTGGAGCAGGTATGTGACCAATAGATATTACTGTTGGAGCAGGTATGTGACCAATAGATATTACTGTACTGTTGGAGCAGGTATGTGACCAATAGATATTACTGTTGGAGCGGGTATGTGACCAATAGATATTACTGTTGGAGCAGGTATGTGACCAATAGATATTACTGTACTGTTGGAGCAGGTATGTGACCAATATATATTACTGTTGGAGCAGGTATGTGACCAATAGACATTACTGTACTGTTGGAGCAGGTATGTGACCAATAGATATTACTGTACTGTTGGAGCAGATATGTGACCAATAGATATTACTGTACTGTTAGAGCAGGTATGTGACCAATAGATATTACTGTTGGAGCAGGTATGTGACCAATAGATATTACTGTACTGTTGGAGCAGGTATGTGACCAATAGATATTACTGTACTGTTGGAGCAGGTATGTGACCAATAGATATTACTGTTGGAGCAGGTATGTGACCAATAGATATTACTGTACTGTTGGAGCAGGTATGTGACCAATAGATATTACTGTACTGTTGGAGCAGATATGTGACCAATAGATATTACTGTACTGTTAGAGCAGGTATGTGACCAATAGATATTACTGTTGGAGCAGGTATGTGACCAATAGATATTACTGTACTGTTGGAGCAGGTATGTGACCAATATATATTACTGTTGGAGCAGGTATGTGACCAATAGATATTACTGTACTGTTAGAGCAGGTATGTGACCAATATATATTACTGTTGGAGCAGGTATGTGACCAATAGATATTACTGTACTGTTGGAGCAGGTATGTGACCAATAGATATTACTGTACTGTTGGAGCAGGTATGTGACCAATAGATATTACTGTACTGTTGGAGCAGGTATGTGACCAATAGATATTACTGTTGGAGCAGGTATGTGACCAATAGATATTACTGTTGGAGCAGGTATGTGACCAATATATATTACTGTTGGAGCAGGTATATGACCAATAGATATTACTGTTGGAGCAGGTATGTGACCAATAGATATTACTGTTGGAGCAGGTATGTGACCAATATATATTACTGTTGGAGCAGGTATGTGACCAATAGATATTACTGTTGGAGCAGGTATGTGACCAATAGATATTACTGTACTGTTGGAGCAGGTATGTGACCAATATATATTACTGTTGGAGCAGGTATGTGACCAATAGATATTACTGTTGGAGCAGGTATGTGACCAATAGATATTACTGTACTGTTGGAGCAGGTATGTGACCAATAGATATTACTGTTGGAGCAGGTATGTGACCAATAGATATTACTGTACTGTTGGAGCAGGTATGTGACCAATAGATATTACTGTACTGTTGGAGCAGGTATGTGACCAATATATATTACTGTTGGAGCAGGTATGTGACCAATAGATATTACTGTACTGTTGGAGCAGGTATGTGACCAATAGATATTACTGTTGGAGCAGGTATGTGGCCAATAGATATTACTGTACTGTTGGAGCAGGTATGTGACCAATAGATATTACTGTTGGAGCAGGTATGTGACCAATAGATATTACTGTACTGTTGGAGCAGGTATGTGACCAATAGATATTACTGTACTGTTGGAGCAGGTATGTGACCAATAGATATTACTGTACTGTTGGAGCAGGTATGTGACCAATAGATATTACTGTACTGTTGGAGCAGGTATGTGACCAATATATATTAATGTACTGTTGGAGCAGGTATGTGACCAATAGATATTACTGTACTGTTGGAGCAGGTATGTGACCAATAGATATTACTGTTGGAGCAGGTATGTGACCAATATATATTACTGTAGGAGCAGGTATGTGACCAATATATATTACTGTACTGTTGGAGCAGGTATGTGACCAATAGATATTACTGTACTGTTGGAGCAGGTATGTGACCAATATATATTACTGTTGGAGCAGGTATGTGACCAATAGATATTACTGTACTGTTGGAGCAGGTATGTGACCAATAGATATTACTGTACTGTTGGAGCAGGTATGTGACCAATATATATTACTGTACTGTTGGAGTAGGTATGTGACCAATAGATATTACTGTACTGTTGGAGCAGGTATGTGACCAATAGATATTACTGTACTGTTGGAGCAGGTATGTGACCAATAGATATTACTGTACTGTTGGAGCAGGTATGTGACCAATAGATATTACTGTACTGTTGGAGCAGGTATGTGACCAATAGATATTACTGTACTGTTGGAGCAGGTATGTGACCAATAGATATTACTGTACTGTTGGAGCAGGTATGTGACCAAGGTATGTGATATTACTGTTGGAGCAGGTATGTGACCAATATATATTAATGTACTGTTGGAGCAGGTATGTGACCAATAGATATTACTGTTGGAGCAGGTATGTGACCAATAGATATTACTGTTGGAGCAGGTATGTGACCAATAGCAGGTATGATTACTGTTGGAGCAGGTATGTGACCAATATATATTACTGTTGGAGCAGGTATGTGACCAATAGATATTACTGTTGGAGCAGGTATGTGACCAATATATATTACTGTTGGAGCAGGTATGTGACCAATAGATATTACTGTTGGAGCAGGTATGTGACCAATAGATATTACTGTTGGAGCAGGTATGTGACCAATATATATTACTGTTGGAGCAGGTATGTGACCAATAGATATTACTGTTGGAGCAGGTATGTGACCAATAGATATTACTGTACTGTTGGAGCAGGTATGTGACCAATATATATTACTGTTGGAGCAGGTATGTGACCAATATATATTACTGTTGGAGCAGGTATGTGACCAATAGATATTACTGTACTGTTGGAGCAGGTATGTGACCAATAGATATTACTGTTGGAGCAGGTATGTGACCAATAGATATTACTGTACTGTTGGAGCAGGTATGTGACCAATAGATATTACTGTTGGAGCAGGTATGTGACCAATAGATATTACTGTACTGTTGGAGCAGGTATGTGACCAATAGATATTACTGTACTGTTGGAGCAGGTATGTGACCAATATATATTACTGTTGGAGCAGGTATGTGACCAATAGATATTACTGTACTGTTGGAGCAGGTATGTGACCAATAGATATTACTGTTGGAGCAGGTATGTGACCAATAGATATTACTGTACTGTTGGAGCAGGTATGTGACCAATAGATATTACTGTACTGGAGCAGGTATGTGACCAATAGATATTACTGTACTGTTGGAGCAGGTATGTGACCAATAGATATTACTGTACTGTTGGAGCAGGTATGTGACCAATAGATATTACTGTACTGTTGGAGCAGGTATGTGACCAATAGATATTACTGTACTGTTGGAGCAGGTATGTGACCAATATATATTAATGTACTGTTGGAGCAGGTATGTGACCAATAGATATTACTGTACTGTTGGAGCAGGTATGTGACCAATAGATATTACTGTTGGAGCAGGTATGTGACCAATATATATTACTGTTGGAGCAGGTATGTGACCAATATATATTACTGTACTGTTGGAGCAGGTATGTGACCAATAGATATTACTGTACTGTTGGAGCAGGTATGTGACCAATATATATTACTGTTGGAGCAGGTATGTGACCAATAGATATTACTGTTGGACTGTGACCTGTTGGAGCAGGTATGTGACCAATAGATATTACTGTACTGTTGGAGCAGGTATGTGACCAATATATATTACTGTACTGTTGGAGCAGGTATGTGACCAATAGATATTACTGTACTGTTGGAGCAGGTATGTGACCAATAGATATTACTGTACTGTTGGAGCAGGTATGTGACCAATAGATATACTGTACTGTTGGAGCAGGTATGTGACCTGTTGGAGCAGGTATGTGACCAATAGATATTACTGTACTGTTGGAGCAGGTATGTGACCAATAGATATTACTGTACTGTTGGAGCAGGTATGTGACCAATAGATATTACTGTACTGTTGGAGCAGGTATGTGACCAATAGATATTACTGTTGGAGCAGGTATGTGACCAATATATATTAATGTACTGTTGGAGCAGGTATGTGACCAATAGATATTACTGTTGGAGCAGGTATGTGACCAATAGATATTACTGTTGGAGTAGGTATGTGACCAATAGATATTACTGTTGGAGCAGGTATGTGACCAATAGATATTACTGTTGGAGCAGGTATGTGACCAATATATATTACTGTACTGTTGTATCAGGTATGTGACCAATAGATATTACTGTACTGTTGGAGCAGGTATGTGACCAATAGATATTACTGTTGGAGCAGGTATGTGACCAATAGATATTACTGTACTGTTGGAGCAGGTATGTGACCAATAGATATTACTGTACTGTTGGAGCAGGTATGTGACCAATAGATATTACTGTACTGTTGGAGCAGGTATGTGACCAATAGATATTACTGTTGGAGCAGGTATGTGACCAATAGATATTACTGTTGGAGCAGGTATGTGACCAATAGATATTACTGTACTGTTGGAGCAGGTATGTGACCAATAGATATTACTGTTGGAGCAGGTATGTGACCAATAGATATTACTGTTGGAGCAGGTATGTGACCAATAGATATTACTGTTGGAGCAGGTATGTGACCAATAGATATTACTGTACTGTTGGAGCAGGTATGTGACCAATAGATATTACTGTTGGAGCGGGTATGTGACCAATAGATATTACTGTTGGAGCAGGTATGTGACCAATAGATATTACTGTACTGTTGGAGCAGGTATGTGACCAATATATATTACTGTTGGAGCAGGTATGTGACCAATAGACATTACTGTACTGTTGGAGCAGGTATGTGACCAATAGATATTACAATATATATTACTGTACTGTTGGAGCAGATATGTGACCAATAGATATTACTGTACTGTTAGAGCAGGTATGTGACCAATAGATATTACTGTTGGAGCAGGTATGTGACCAATAGATATTACTGTACTGTTGGAGCAGGTATGTGACCAATAGATATTACTGTACTGTTGGAGCAGGTATGTGACCAATAGATATTACTGTTGGAGCAGGTATGTGACCAATAGATATTACTGTACTGTTGGAGCAGGTATGTGACCAATAGATATTACTGTACTGTTGGAGCAGATATGTGACCAATAGATATTACTGTACTGTTAGAGCAGGTATGTGACCAATAGCTATTACTGTTGGAGCAGGTATGTGACCAATAGATATTACTGTACTGTTGGAGCAGGTATGTGACCAATATATATTACTGTTGGAGCAGGTATGTGACCAATAGATATTACTGTACTGTTAGAGCAGGTATGTGACCAATATATATTACTGTTGGAGCAGGTATGTGACCAATAGATATTACTGTACTGTTGGAGCAGGTATGTGACCAATAGATATTACTGTACTGTTGGAGCAGGTATGTGACCAATAGATATTACTGTACTGTTGGAGCAGGTATGTGACCAATAGATATTACTGTTGGAGCAGGTATGTGACCAATAGATATTACTGTTGGAGCAGGTATGTGACCAATATATATTACTGTTGGAGCAGGTATGTGACCAATAGATATTACTGTTGGAGCAGGTATGTGACCAATAGATATTACTGTTGGAGCAGGTATGTGACCAATATATATTACTGTTGGAGCAGGTATGTGACCAATAGATATTACTGTTGGAGCAGGTATGTGACCAATAGATATTACTGTACTGTTGGAGCAGGTATGTGACCAATATATATTACTGTTGGAGCAGGTATGTGACCAATAGATATTACTGTTGGAGCAGGTATGTGACCAATAGATATTACTGTACTGTTGGAGCAGGTATGTGACCAATAGATATTACTGTTGGAGCAGGTATGTGACCAATAGATATTACTGTACTGTTGGAGCAGGTATGTGACCAATAGATACTGTTGGAGCAGGTACTGAGCAGGTATGTGACCAATAGATATTACTGTTGGAGCAGGTATGTGACCAATAGATATATATTACTGTTGGAGCAGGTATGTGACCAATAGATATTACTGTACTGTTGGAGCAGGTATGTGACCAATAGATATTACTGTTGGAGCAGGTATGTGACCAATAGATATTACTGTACTGTTGGAGCAGGTATGTGACCAATAGATATTACTGTTGGAGCAGGTATGTGACCAATAGATATTACTGTACTGTTGGAGCAGGTATGTGACCAATAGATATTACTGTACTGTTGGAGCAGGTATGTGACCAATAGATATTACTGTACTGTTGGAGCAGGTATGTGACCAATAGATATTACTGTACTGTTGGAGCAGGTATGTGACCAATAGATATTACTGTACTGTTGGAGCAGGTATGTGACCAATAGATATTACTGTACTGTTGGAGCAGGTATGTGACCAATAGATATTATGTACTGTTGGAGCAGGTATGTGACCAATATATATTACTGTACTGTTGGAGCAGGTATGTGACCAATATATATTACTGTACTGTTGGAGCAGGTATGTGACCAATAGATATTACTGTACTGTTGGAGCAGGTATGTGACCAATATATATTACTGTACTGTTGGAGCAGGTATGTGACCAATAGATATTACTGTACTGTTGGAGCAGGTATGTGACCAATATATATTACTGTTGGAGCAGGTATGTGACCAATAGATATTACTGTACTGTTGGAGCAGGTATGTGACCAATAGATATTACTGTACTGTTGGAGCAGGTATGTGACCAATATATATTACTGTACTGTTGGAGCAGGTATGTGACCAATAGATATTACTGTACTGTTGGAGCAGGTATGTGACCAATAGATATTACTGTACTGTTGGAGCAGGTATGTGACCAATATATATTACTGTACTGTTGGAGCAGGTATGTGACCACCTCTATGATGTGATGTGATCCTCTATGATGTGATGTGATCCTCTATGATGTGATGTGATCCTCTATGATGTGATCCTCTATGATGTGATCCTCTATGATGTGATCCTCTATGATGTGATTCTCTATAATGTGATCCTCTATGATGTGATGTGATCCTCTATGATGTGATGTGATCCTCTATGATGTGATGTGATCTCTATGATGTGATCCTCTATGATGTGATCCTCTATGATGTGATGTGAACCTCTATGATGTGATCCTCTATGATGTGATGTGAACCTCTATGATGTGATCCTCTATGATGTGATCCTCTATGATGTGATCCTCTATGATGTGATGTGATTCTCTATGATGTGATGTGAACCTCTATGATGTGATGTGATCCTCTATGATGTGATCCTCTATGATGTGATCCTCTATGATGTGATGTGATTCTCTATGATGTGATGTGATCCTCTATAATGTGATCCTCTATGATGTGAACCTCTATGATGTGATCCTCTATGATGTGATCCTCTATGATGTGATGTGATCCTCTATGATGTGATCCTCTATGATATGATGTGATCCTCTATGATGTGATCCTCTATGATATGATGTGATCCTCTATGATGTGATGTGATCCTCTATGATGTGATGTGATCCTCTATGATGTGATGTGATTCTCTATGATGTGATCCTCTATGATGTGATGTGAACCTCTATGATGTGATGTGATCCTCTATGATGTGATCCTCTATGATGTGATCCTCTATGATGTGATCCTCTATGATGTGATGTGATTCTCTATGATGTGATCCTCTATGATGTGATTCTCTATAATGTGATCCTCTATGATGTGATCCTCTATGATGTGATCCTCTATGATGTGATGTGATCCTCTATGATGTGATCCTCTATGATGTGATGTGATCATCTATAATGTGATCCTCTATGATGTGATCCTCTATGATGTGATGTGATCCTCTATGATGTGATGTGATCCTCTATGATGTGATGTGATTCTCTATGATGTGATCCTCTATGATGTGATGTGAACCTCTATGATGTGATCCTCTATGATGTGATCCTCTATGATGTGATCCTCTATGATGTGAACCTCTATGATGTGATGTGATTCTCTATGATGTGATCCTCTATGATGTGATGTGATTCTCTATAATGTGATCCTCTATGATGTGATGTGACCCTCTATGATGTGATGTGATCCTCTATGATGTGATCCTCTATGATGTGATTCTCTATGATGTGATGTGATCCTCTATAATGTGATCCTCTATGATGTGATTCTCTATGATGTGATGTGATCCTCTATGATGTGATGTGATCCTCTATGATGTGATCCTCTATGATGTGATCCTCTATGATGTAATGTGATCCTCTATGATGTGATGTGATCCTCTATGATGTGATGTGATCCTCTATGATGTGATCTCTATAATGTGATCCTCTATGATGTGATCCTCTATGATGTGATCCTCTATGATGTGATGTGATCCTCTATAATGTGATCCTCTATGATGTGATGTGATCCTCTATGATGTGATTCTCTATAATGTGATCCTCTATGATGTGATCCTCTATGATGTGATCCTCTATGATGTGATGTGATCCTCTATAATGTGATCCTCTATGATGTGATGTGATCCTCTATGATGTGATTCTCTATGATGTGATGTGATCCTCTATGATGTGATGTGATCCTCTATGATGTGATGTGATCCTCTATGATGTGATGTGATCCTCTATGATGTGATGTGATCCTCTATGATGTGATCCTCTATGATGTGAGCCTCTATGATGTGATGTGATCCTCTATGATGTGATGTGAACCTCTATGATATGATGTGATCCTCTATGATGTGATGTGATCCTCTATGATGTGATGTGATCCTCTATGATGTGATGTGATCCTCTATGATGTGATGTGATCCTCTATGATGTGATGTGATCCTCTATGATGTGATGTGATCCTCTATGATGTGATCCTCTATGATGTGATCCTCTATGATGTGATCCTCTATGATGTGATGTGATCCTCTATGATGTGATGTGATCCTCTATGATGTGATCCTCTATGATGTGATGTGATCCTCTATGATGTGATCTCTATATGATGTGATCCTCTATGATGTGATCCTCTATGATGTGATCCTCTATGATGTGATCCTCTATGATGTGATGTGATCCTCTATGATGTGATGTGATCCTCTATGATGATGTGATCCTCTATGATGTGATGTGATCCTCTATGATGTGATGTGATCCTCTATGATGTGATGTGATCCTCTATGATGTGATCCTCTATGATGTGATGTGATCCTCTATGATGATGTGATCCTCTATGATGTGATCCTCTATGATGTGATCCTCTATGATGTGATGTGATCCTCTATGATGTGATCCTCTGATGTGATGTGATCCTCTATGATGTGATGTGATCCTCTATGATGTGATGTGATCCTCTATGATGTGATCCTCTATGATGTGATGTGATCCTCTATGATGTGATGTGAACCTCTATGATATGATGTGATCCTCTATGATGTGATCCTCTATGATGTGATTCTCTATGATGTGATCCTCTATGATGTGATCCTCTATGATGTGATGTGATCCTCTATGATGTGATGTGATCCTCTATAATGTGATCCTCTATGATGTGATGTGATCCTCTATGATGTGATGTGATCCTCTATGATGTGATGTGATCATCTATAATGTGATGTGATCCTCTATGATGTGATGTGATCCTCTATGATGTGATGTGATCCTCTATGATGTGATGTGATCCTCTATGATGTGATGTGATCCTCTATGATGTGATGTGATCCTCTATAATGTGATTCTCTATGATGTGATGTGATCCTCTATGATGTGATGTGATCCTCTATGATGTGATGTGATTCTCTATGATGTGATGTGATCCTCTATGATGTGATGTGATCCTCTATAATGTGATTCTCTATGATGTGATGTGATCCTCTATGATGTGATGTGATCCTCTATGATGTGATTCTCTATGATGTGATGTGATCCTCTATGATGTGATCCTCTATGATGTGATTCTCTATGATGTGATGTGATCCTCTATGATGTGATGTGATCCTCTATAATGTGATTCTCTATGATGTGATGTGATTCTCTATGATGTGATGTGATCCTCTATGATGTGATCCTCTATGATGTGATGTGATCCTCTATGATGTGATGTGATCCTCTATGATGTGATGTGATCATCTATAATGTGATCCTCTATGATGTGATGTGAACCTCTATGATGTGATTTTTGTGACATATTGGACAATACCAGGAGGACAAGAGTCCAGACATCTTTTTCAGTCAGAGAGGGAACTGACTACTGTCATAAACCTCACCTAGTCAGAGAGGGAACTGACTGTTATAAACCTAACCTAGTCAGAGAGGGAACTGCTGTTATAAACCTAACCTAGTCAGAGGGATGACTGATATAAACCTAACCTAGTCAGAGAGGAACTGACTGTTATAAACCTAACCTAGTCAGAGAGGGAACTGAGTACTGACATAAACCTAACCTAGTCAGAGAGGAACTGACTGTCATAAACCTAACCTAGTCAGAGGGAACTGAGTACTGACTGACATAAACCTAACCTAGTCAGAGAGGGAACTGAGTACTGACATAAACCTAACCTAGTCAGAGAGGGAACTGAGTACTGATATAAACCTAACCTAGTCAGAGAGGGAACTGACTACTGACATAAACCTAACCTAGTCAGAGAGGGAACTGACTGTCATAAACCTAACCTAGTCAGAGAGGGAACTGAGTACTGATATAAACCTAACCTAGTCAGAGAGGGAACTGACTGTTATAAACCTAACCTAGTCAGAGGGAACTGAGTACTGACATAAACCTAACCTAGTCAGAGAGGGAACTGAGTACTGACATAAACCTAACCTAGTCAGAGAGGGAACTGAGTACTGTCATAAACCTAACCTAGTCAGAGAGGGAACTGAGTACTGACATAAACCTAACCTAGTCAGAGAGGGAACTGAGTACTGTTATAAACCTAACCTAGTCAGAGAGGGAACTGAGTACTGACATAAACCTAACCTAGTCAGAGAGGGAACTGAGTACTGACTGTCATAAACCTAACCTAGTCAGAGAGGAACTGACTGTCATAAACCTAACCTAGTCAGAGAGGGAACTGAGTACTGACATAAACCTAACCTAGTCAGAGAGGGAACTGACTGTCATAAACCTAACCTAGTCAGAGAGGGAACTGGCTGTTATAAACCTAACCTAGTCAGAGGGAACTGACTGTTATAAACCTAACCTAGTCAGAGGGAACTGAGTACTGACATAAACCTAACCTAGTCAGAGAGGGAACTGAGTACTGATATAAACCTAACCTAGTCAGAGAGGGAACTGACTACTGATATAAACCTAACCTAGTCAGAGAGGGAACTGAGTACTGACATAAACCTAACCTAGTCAGAGAGGGAACTGAGTACTGACATAAACCTAACCTAGTCAGAGAGGGAACTGACTACTGATATAAACCTAACCTAGTCAGAGAGGGAACTGAGTACTGACATAAACCTAACCTAGTCAGAGAGGGAACTGACTACTGACATAAACCTAACCTAGTCAGAGGGAACTGACTGTCATAAACCTACCTAGTCAGAGAGGGAACTGAGTACTGTCATAAACCTCACCTAGTCAGAGAGGGAACTGAGTACTGACATAAACCTAACCTAGTCAGAGAGGGAACTGACTGTCATAAACCTAACCTAGTCAGAGAGGGAACTGAGTACTGTTATAAACCTAACCTAGTCAGAGGGAACTGAGTACTGACATAAACCTAACCTAGTCAGAGAGGGAACTGACTACTGACATAAACCTAACCTAGTCAGAGAGGGAACTGAGTACTGTCATAAACCTAACCTAGTCAGAGAGGGAACTGAGTACTGTCATAAACCTAACCTAGTCAGAGAGGGAACTGAGTACTGTTATAAACCTAACCTAGTCAGAGAGGGAACTGAGTACTGTTATAAACCTAACCTAGTCAGAGAGGGAACTGAGTACTGACATAAACCTAACCTAGTCAGAGGGAACTGAGTACTGTCATAAACCTAACCTAGTCAGAGAGGGAACTGAGTACTGACTGTCATAAACCTCACCTAGTCAGAGAGGGAACTGAGTACTGACTGTCATAAACCTAACCTAGTCAGAGAGGGAACTGATATGCCCCACATATGCTCTCTCTAATTCTCTCTTTCTTTCTCTCTCTCGGAGGACCTGAGCCCTAGGACCGTGCCCCAGGACTACCTGACATGAAGGCTCCTTGCTGTCCCCAGTCCACCTGACTGTGCTGCTGCTCCAGTTTCAACTGTTCTGCCTTATTATTATTCGACCATGCTGGTCATTTATGAACATTTGAACATCTTGGCCATGTTCTGTTATAATCTGTTATAATCTCCACCTGGCACAGCCAGAAGAGGACTGGCCACCCCACATAGCCCGGTTCCTCTCTAGGTTTCTTCCTAGGTTTTGGCCTTTCTAGGGAGTTTTTCCTAGCCACCGTGCTTCTACACCTGCA
Source organism: Oncorhynchus keta (assembly GCF_023373465.1). Classification (NCBI taxonomy): domain Eukaryota; kingdom Metazoa; phylum Chordata; class Actinopteri; order Salmoniformes; family Salmonidae; genus Oncorhynchus; species Oncorhynchus keta. The sequence goes on from NW_026281891.1 coordinate 153,769, forward strand.
TTGTTTGCTGTTTGGGGTTTTAGGCTGGGTTTCTGTACAGCACTTTGAGATATCAGCTGATGTACGAAGGGCTATATAAATACATTTCATTTGATTTGACTACTGTCATAAACCTAACCTAGTCAGAGAGGGAACTGAGTACTGTCATAAACCTAACCTAGTCAGAGAGGGAACTGAGTACTGATATAAACCTAACCTAGTCAGAGAGGGAACTGAGTACTGACATAAACCTAACCTAGTCAGAGAGGGAACTGAGTACTGTTATAAACCTAACCTAGTCAGAGAGGGAACTGAGTACTGACATAAACCTAACCTAGTCAGAGAGGGAACTGACTGTCATAAACCTAACCTAGTAAGAGAGGGAACTGACTACTGACATAAACCTAACCTAGTCAGAGAGGGAACTGACTGTTATAAACCTAACCTAGTCAGAGAGGGAACTGAGTACTGTTATAAACCTAACCTAGTCAGAGAGGGAACTGAGTACTGTACTGTTATAAACCTAACCTAGTCAGAGAGGGAACTGAGTACTGACATAAACCTAACCTAGTCAGAGAGGGAAGGTACTGTCATAAACCTAACCTAGTCAGAGAGGGAACTGAGTACTGACATAAACCTAACCTAGTCAGAGAGGGAACTGACTGTTATAAACCTAACCTAGTCAGAGAGGGAACTGAGTACTGATATAAACCTAACCTAGTCAGAGAGGGAACTGACTACTGACATAAACCTAACCTAGTCAGAGAGGGAACTGAGTACTGACATAAACCTAACCTAGTCAGAGAGGGAACTGACTGTTATAAACCTAACCTAGTCAGAGAGGGAACTGAGTACTGACATAAACCTAACCTAGTCAGAGAGGGAACTGAGTGTCATAAACCTAACCTAGTCAGAGAGGGAACTGAGTACTGACATAAACCTAACCTAGTCAGAGAGGGAACTGAGTACTGACATAAACCTGAGAAACCTAACCTAGTCAGAGAGGGAACTGACTACTGACATAAACCTAACCTAGTCAGAGAGGGAACTGACTACTGATATAAACCTAACCTAGTCAGAGAGGGAACTGAGTACTGATATAAACCTAACCTAGTCAGAGAGGGAACTGAGTACTGACATAAACCTAACCTAGTCAGAGAGGGAACTGAGTACTGACATAAACCTAACCTAGTCAGAGAGGGAACTGAGTACTGACATAAACCTAACCTAGTCAGAGAGGGAACTGAGTACTGATATAAACCTAACCTAGTCAGAGAGGGAACTGAGTACTGACATAAACCTAACCTAGTCAGAGAGGGAACTGACTACTGATATAAACCTAACCTAGTCAGAGAGGGAACTGAGTACTGACTGTGATATTACTGAAATGCAGGAGAAGGAGAAGAGGGCATTTCCTTCCAGAACATGACCCATCGTCATTAGGTTAAATCAACTGTACAGATTGACAGAGTGCTTTCCAAAGGGCTCCCTATTCCCTAAATAGGGCACTACTTAATACTACAGTCCTATTCCCTAAATAGGGCACTACTTAATACTACAGTCCTATTCCTAAATAGGGCACTACTTAAATACTACAGTCCTATTCCCTAAATAGGGCACTACTTAATACTACAGTCCTATTCCCTACATAGGGCACTACTTAATACTACAGTCCTATTCCCTACATAGACCCATAGGGAATAGTTTGCCATTGGGCCACTGACAGAATGGCAGGAGAACACAGAGGAAGATGAGGGAAGGCGATCTCATTGTGCTGAAAACAACCAAGTACACACAGCAACACAATGCCAGGGGCTGGTAACTCACCAGGCATGAAATTCTGTTATACTGTTCTCCAGTGAACTAGGGCAACTAGCTAATACAGTTCCTTATTGTACTGAGACTGGTATAAAGGCCTCATAAAGACAGGGTTTCTACCAGTCTAGATAACACAGTTCCTTATTGTACTGAGACTGGTATAAAGGCCTCATCAAAGGACAGGGTTTCTACCAGTCTAGATAACACAGTTCCTTATTGTACTGAGACTGGTATAAAGGCCTCATAAGGACAGGGTTTCTACCAGTCTAGATAACACAGTTCCTTATTGTACTGAGACTGGTATAAAGGCCTCATAAGGACAGGGTTTCTACCAGTCTAGATAACACAGTTCCTTATTGTACTGAGACTGGTATAAAGGCCTCATAAGGACAGGGTTTCTACCAGTCTAGATAACACAGTTCCTTATTGTACTGAGACTGGTATAAAGGCCTCATAAGGACAGGGTTTCTACCAGTCTCACACCCCTCTTTCCTCTGTGTTGAAACGGCCTCCCGGGTGGCGCAGTGGTTAAGGGCGCTGTACTGCAGCGCCAGCTGTGCCATCAGAGTCCCTGGGTTCACGCCCAGGCTCTGTCGTAACCGGCCGCGACCGGGAGGTCCGTGGGGCGACACACAATTGGCCTAGCGTCGCCCGGGTTAGGGAGGGCTTGGTCGGTAGGGGTGTCCTTGTCTCATCGCGCACCAGCGACTCCTGTGGCGGGCTGGGCGCACAGTGTGCACTAGCCAAGGTTGCCAGGTGCACGGTGTTTCCTCCGACACATTGGTGCGGCTGGCTTCCGGGTTGGATGTGGATGTGTTAAGATGCAGTGCGGCTTGGTGTATCGGAGGAAGCAGTGCGGCTTGTGTATCGGAGGACTGTTCTCTCTGCTGATGACTTTCCAGCCACCAGATCATAGACGTCTCTGAGTCCCGAGCTCCAGCCACAGGGAGTTCTCTGCTGTCCCTAGCTAAAGACTCCAGCCACAGATCAATTGGATACCATAAAGACTCCAGCCACCCAGAAACTGTTCTCTCTGCTGAGTCCCTGGAACCCCATTAAATCATTAGACTCCAGCCACCCAGAAAGAGGGGTAAAAAACCCATTAAAAAAATCATTAAAGACTCCAGCCACCCAGATCATAGATGCTACTAATAACCTCTTAACTGCTGAGTCCCTGGAACCCCATTAAATCATTAGACTCCAGCCACCTCATAGACTGTTCCCTCTGCTGAGTCCCTGAATACCCCATTAAAATTAGACTCCAGCCACCCAGATCATAGACTGTTCCCTCTGCTGAGTCCCTGGAACCCCATTAAATCATTAGACTCCAGCCACCCAGATCATAGACTGTTCTGAGTTGGAACCCCATTAATCTCTCCAGCCACCCAGATCATAGATGAGTCCCTGGAACCCCATTAAATCATTAAAGACTCCAGCCACCCAGATCATAGACCTGCTGAGTCCCTGGAACCCCATTAAATCATTAGACTCCAGCCACCCAGATCATAGACTGAGTTCTCATTCTGCTGAGTCCCTGGAGTCCCTGGAACCCATTAAATCATTAGAAGCCACCCATTAAAGTCCCTGGAACCCCATTAAATCAAGACTCCAGCCACCCAGATCATAGACTGTTCTCTCTGCTGAGTCCCTGGAACCCCATTAAATCATTAAAGACTCCAGCCACTCAGATCATAGACTGTTCTCTCTGCTGAGTCCCTGGAACCCCCATTAAGCCATCAGATCATAGACTCTGCTGAGTCCCTGGAACCCATTAAATCATTAAAGACTCCAGCCACCCAGATCATAGACTGTTCTCTCTGCTGAGTCCCTGGAACCCCATTAAATCATTAAAGACTCCAGCCACCCAGATCATAGACTCTGCAGAACCCCATTAAATCATTAGACTCCAGCCACCCAGATCATTCTCTCTGCTGAGTCCCTGGAACCCCATTAAATCATTAAAGACTCCAGCCACCCAGATCATAGACTGTTCCTCTGCTGAGTCCCTGGAACCCCATTAAATCATTAGACTCCAGCCACCCAGATCATAGACTGTTCTCTCTGCTGAGTCCCTGGAACCCCATTAAATCATTAAAGACTCCAGCAGATCATAGACCCAGAACCCCATTAAATCATTAGACTCCAGTTCATAGACTGTTCTCTCTGCTGAGTCCCTGGAACCCCATTAAATCATTAGACTCCAGCCACCCAGATCATAGACTCTGCTGAGTCCCTGGAACCCCATTAAATTAGACTCCAGCCACCCAGATTCTCTCTGCTGAGTCCCTGGAACCCCATTAAATCATTAAAGACTCCAGCCACCCAGATCATAGACCTCTGCAGTCCCTGGAACCCCATTAAATCATTAAAGACTCCAGCCACCCAGATCATAGACTGTTCTCTCTGCTGAGTCCCTGGAAGCCACCCATTAAATCATTCATTAAAGACTCCAGCCACCCAGATCATAGACTGTTCTCTCTGCTGAGTCCCTGGAACCCCATTAAATCATTAAAGACTCCAGCCACCCAGATCATAGACTGTTCCCTCTGCTGAGTCCCTGGAACCCCATTAAATCATTAGACTCCAGCCACCCAGATCATAGACTGTTGGAACCCCATTAAATCCAGATCTGACTGTTCCCTCTCCCTGGAACCCCATTAAATCATTAAAGACTCCAGCCACCCAGATCATAGACTGTTCTCTCTGCTGAGTCCCTGGAACCCCATTAAATCAGCCAGCCCCAGATCATAGACTGTTCTCTCTGCTGAGTCCCTGGAACCCCATTAAATCATTAAGACTCAGATCATAGACTGTTCTCTCTGCTGAGTCCCTGGAACCCCATTAAATCATTAAAGACTCCAGCCACCCAGATCATAGACTGTTCTCTCTGCTGAGTCCCTGGAACCCCATTAAATCATTAAAGACTCCAGCCACCCAGATCATAGACTGTTCCTGGAACCCCTCTGCTGAGTCCCTGAGAACCCCATTAAATCATTAAAGACTCCAGCCACCCAGATCATAGACTGTTCTCTCTGCTGAGTCCCTGGAACCCCATTAAATCATTAAAGACTCCAGCCACCCAGATCATAGACTGTTCTCTGCTGAGTCCCTGGAACCCCATTAAATCATTAAAGACTCCAGCCACCCAGATCATAGACTGTCCCTGGAGTCCCTGGAACCCCATTAAATCATTAGACTCCAGCCACCCAGATCATAGACTGTTCTCTCTGCTGAGTCCCTGGAACCCCATTAAATCAGACTCCAGCCACCCAGATCATAGACTGTTCTCTCTGCTGAGTCCCTGGAACCCCATTAAATCATTAAAGACTTCAGATCATAGACTGTTCTCTCTGCTGAGTCCCTGAACCCCATTAAATCATTAAAGAACCCCAGATCATAACTGTTCCCTCTGCTGAGTCCCTGGAACCCCATTAAATCATTAAAGACTCCAGCCACCCAGATCATAGACTGTTCCCTCTGCTGAGTCCCTGGAACCCCCACTCCAGCCACCCAGATCATGAAGATTAAATCAAGTGCCACCAGATCAGAGGAATAAAAGACTCCAGCCACCCAGTATGACAGAACCCCATTAAATCTTAAAGACTCCAGCCACCCAGATCATAGAACCGTAAGCACCACTAGTTCTGATCATAGACTCTCCTCATGATATCTCAATGTGGAGTCTCTGGACACAAACTACATCACATCAAGACTCCAGCCACAGATCAGCTCTGTAGTCCCTGCATTAAAGACTCCTCTGCCCAGATCACTCCAGCCACCCAGATCATAACTAACATTAAACAGACTCAGCATTAGCTACTGAATAAATCATTAAAGTAGCCATCTCTCTCAGGCAGCGACCCAGACTGCAGTCCCTGACACCAGGCTCTCTCTTCAGGTTCTTTACACCTACAGACTAGTCTCTGTTTACTGCTGCCCTAGAGAGAACATGTCTTTACTCCTACAGACTAGTCTGTTTACTGCTGCCCTAGAGAGAACATGTCTTTACTCCTACAGACTAGTCTCTGTTTACTGCTGCCCTAGAGAGAACATGTCTTTACTCCTACAGACGAGTCTCTGTTTACTGAACATGCCCTAGTTTACTGCTGAGAACATGTCTTTACACCTACAGACTAGTCTCTGTTTACTGCTGCCCTAGAGAGAACATGTCTTTATTCCTACAGACTAGTCTCTGTTTACTGCTGCCCTAGAGAGAACATGTCTTTACACCTACAGACTAGTCTCTGTTTACTGCTGCCCTAGAGAACATGAACATGTTTACTTTATTCCTACAGACTAGTCTCTGTTTACTGCTGCCCTAGAGAGAACATGTCTTTAGTCTCTGTTTACTGCTCCTAGAGAGAACATGTCTTTACTCCTACAGTCTCTGTTTACTGCGGCCCTAGAGAGAACATGTCTTTACCTTCTTTCCTTTCTTCTTGCGGTGAGCAGCCGTCTTCCCAGAGTCCTTCTCCTTGGCTTCCTCACTCATGTCGCTGTCTGCGCTCCTCCGCTAATTAATCCAGCATGAAGACTAGAGCAGGGCTACTGTCAGACTGGTCCATTCAGAGAGGAGAGGTGGCCAGCTGGTTGATCGAGAGGTTGATGAGCTCTCTCTAGCTCTCTTTCTCTCACTCACTCATACAAAACAACTCTCTCTCTCAGCTCCACCTCCTCTGTTCTCGCTCTGCATCCCTCTTTCTCCCACACACTCCACAAGTTAGAGTGTCAGAGCAGCAACAGGCAGGAGAATCAAATAAATTAATATTCCTGAGAATCAATAATCCGTGGGCTCAGTATCTCTCTCAGCGTGGTGGTTGGTTGGCTGTTGGTCGCTGTGGGTGTCCAGCCCACACCTGTATAGACCTACACTGTTGCCTTCCAGCCCACACCTGTATAGACCTACACTGTTGCTTCACTCTGTCCGTCTATAGACCTACTCTGTTGCTCCACTCTGTCTGTCTATAGACCTACTCTGTTGCTCCACTCTGTCCGTCTATAGAGACCTACTCTGTTGCTCCACTCTGTCTGTCTATAGACCTACTCTGTTGCTCCACTCTGTCCGTCTATAGACCTACTCTGTTGCTCCACTCTGTCTGTCTATAGACATACTCTGTTGCTCTGTCTGTCTATAGACCTACTCTGTCGCTCCACTCTGTCTGTCTATAGACATACTCTGTTGCTCCACTCTGTCTGTCTATAGACATACTCTGTCGCTCTGAGCCTCACAGTCTAAATGGTACTGATGGAAGATCGCTTTCTCTCTCAGCTGAAGGGAGGCAGAGAGAGAGACAGAGAGAGAGAGGGAGAAAGAGAGAGAGAGGAGAAAGAGAGAGAGAGAGAGAGAAAGAAAGAGAGAGACAGAGAGAGAGAGGGAGAGAGAGAAGAGAGAGAGAGAGAGAGAGAGAGAGAGATAGAGAGAGAGAGAAAGAAAGAGAGAGAGAGGAAGAGAGAGAGAGAGAGAGAGAGAGAGAGAGAGAGAGAGAGAGAGAGAGATAGAGATAGAGAGGGAGGGGTGAGAAGGAGATTGTGAGGCACAATAAGGGTGATAAAAGAGAGAGAGAGAGAGAGAGAGAGAGAGAGAGAGAGAGTGAAATACATCCACAGACAAAGAGTGACCGAGAAAGGTGAATGGTATGAGAGGTCTTTACTAGTGAATGGTAGATATGAGAGGTCTTTACTAGTGAATGGTAGATATGAGATGTCTTTACTAGTGAATGGTAGATAGCTGAGAGGTCTTTACTAGTGAATGGTAGATATGAGAGGTCTTTACTAGTGAATGGTAGATATGAGAGGTCTTTACTAGTGAATGGTAGATATGAGATGTCTTTACTAGTGAATGGTAGATAGCTGAGAGGTCTTTACTAGTGAATGGTAGATATTAGAGGTCTTTACTAGTGAATGGTAGATATGAGAGGTCTTTACTAGTGAATGGTAGATAGCTGAGAGGTCTTTACTAGTGAATGGTAGATAGCTGAGTGGTCTTTACTAGTGAATGGTAGATATGAGAGGTCTTTACTAGTGAATGGTAGATAGCTGAGATGTCTTTACTAGTGAATGGTAGATAGCTGAGAGGTCTTTACTAGTGAATGGTAGATAGCTGAGAGGTCTTTACTACTGAATGGTAGATATGAGATGTCTTTACTAGTGAATGGTAGATAGCTGAGAGGTCTTTACTAGTGAATGGTAGATATGAGAGGTCTTTACTAGTGAATGGTAGATATGATATGTCTTTACTAGTGAATGGTAGATATGAGAGGTCTTTACTAGTGAATGGTAGATATGATATGTCTTTACTAGTGAATGGTAGATAGCTGAGAGGTCTTTACTACTGAATGGTAGATAGCTGAGAGGTCTTTACTAGTGAATGGTAGATAGCTGAGAGGTCTTTACTAGTGAATGGTAGATAGCTGAGAGGTCTTTACCAGTGAATGGTATGAGAGGTCTTTACTAGTGAATGGTAGATATGAGAGTGCTTTACTAGTAAATGGTAGATAGCTGAGAGGTCTTTACTAGTGAATGGTAGATAGCTGAGAGGTCTTTACTAGTGAATGGTAGATATGAGAGGTCTTTACTAGTGAATGGTATATATGAGATGTCTTTACTAGTGAATGGTAGATATGAGAGGTCTTTACTAGTGAATGGTAGATATGAGATGTCTTTACTAGTGAATGGTAGATAGCTGAGAGGTCTTTACTAGTGAATGGTAGATAGCTGAGAGGTCTTTACTAGTGAATGGTAGATAGCTGAGAGGTCTTTACTAGTGAATGGTAGATAGCTGAGAGGTCTTTACCAGTGAATGGTATGAGAGGTCTTTACTAGTGAATGGTAGATATGAGAGGTCTTTACTAGTGAATGGTAGATATGAGATGTCTTTACTAGTGAATGGTAGATAGCTGAGAGGTCTTTACTAGTGAATGGTAGATAGCTGAGAGGTCTTTACTAGTGAATGGTATATATGAGAGGTCTTTACTAGTGAATGGTAGATAGCTGAGAGGTCTTTACTAGTGAATGGTAGATAGCTGAGAGGTCTTTACCAGTGAATGGTATGAGAGGTCTTTACTAGTGAATGGTAGATAGCTGAGAGGTCTTTACTAGAGAATGGTAGATATTAGAGTTCTTTACTAGTAAATGGTAGATAGCTGAGAGGTCTTTACTAGTGAATGGTAGATAGCTGAGAGATGTCTTTACTAGTGAATGGTAGATATGAGAGTTCTTTACTAGTAAATGGTAGATAGCTGAGAGGTCTTTACTAGTGAATGGTAGATAGCTGAGAGGTCTTTACTAGTGAATGGTAGATATGAGAGGTCTTTACTAGTGAATGGTATATATGAGATGTCTTTACTAGTGAATGGTAGATATGAGAGGTCTTTACTAGTGAATGGTAGATATGAGATGTCTTTACTAGTGAATGGTATATATGAGATGTCTTTACTAGTGAATGGTAGATATGAGAGGTCTTTACTAGTGAATGGTAGATAGCTGAGAGGTCTTTACTAGTGAATGGTATATAGCTGAGAGGTCTTTACTAGTGAATGGTAGATATGATATGTCTTTACTAGTGAATGGTAGATATGAGAGGTCTTTACTAGTGAATGGTAGATATGATATGTCTTTACTAGTGAATGGTAGATAGCTGAGAGGTCTTTACTAGTGAATGGTAGATATGAGATGTCTTTACTAGTGAATGGTAGATATGAGATGTCTTTACTAGTGAATGGTAGATATGAGAGGTCTTTACTAGTGAATGGTAGATAGCTGAGAGTTCTTTACTAGTGAATGGTCATTTGACTGGGTCTGTCTGTCTGTCTGTCTGTCTGTCTGTCTGTCTGTCTGGCTGGCTGTCTGGGCTGAGGACCCACCCTGACAGAGGCTGTGGCCCTGCTTGACCAGACGGACAGACAGAGAGGACCCGCCCTGACAGAGCGCCATAAGGCTGTGGTCAACAGTAGTCCCCTCCACTATAGAATGCATTTGGGACACAGCCGGAGACTCATCACATGATGTTGTGTTATTAGGTGATGGTTTGACTGTTTGAATGAAATAAAGCTGTTGTCCTACCCTCTCCCTGTGTTTCAACAGGAGCCTCACCAGTCTGCCCTCTGCTGGTGGATAGAAGTAAAGACATACAACCACTCACAACAAGACGGAGGTAAACTGAGGCTGTTGTGTTGTGTTAAACAAAACCTATACTAATGAAGCATGGTGATGGTCAGGATACCAAGCTGCTCTGAGGTCTCCAAGACACAGCTGTGGTCTGATGGGGCTGGATATTGTAGGGAACACTGTCAGTTTCTCTCCCTCACTCTGGAAAGAACAGCCATCCTGTCGCCCCGGAGTGTCTGTGCTCCTGTTGGCCTCAATATGTTGTGACAGGGGTGTAGGAGCAGTGTAGCTTGGTGGACAGCCTCAGTTGTTTCATACCCAGGCTGACAGCTCATCAGGACCAATGGACCTCTGTCCATGACTGTGTCCCAAAATGGAACCCGATCTTTTGGTCAAAAGTAACACACTATGTAGGAAATAGGGGCTTATTTGGAACGCAGGTTAAATCCCCACGAATGCTGCCTCCAGACCTTCCTACCAGGATGCACCAGGAGCCACCAGTAACATGATCAACTAGTCCACCATGCCTGTGTTGTAGACTGAACATGGATCTGACTAGAGGTCGACCGATTAATCAGAATGGACGATTTCAAGTTTTCATAACAATTGGAAATCGTTATTTTGGGCCCATTTGCCTTTTTTTTTTTTAAATGTATACCTTTATTTAATCTTTATTTAAATAGGCCGTTAAGAACACATTCTTATTTTCAATGATGGCCTAGGAACGGTGTGTTAACTGGCCTAGGAACGGTGTGTTAACTGGCCTAGGAACGGTGGGTTAACTGGAACGGTGGGTTAACTGGCCTTGTTCAGTGGGCTGGCGACAGATTTTCACCTTGTCAGCGGTGGGATCCAATCTTGCAACCTAGGAACAGTGGGTTAACTGTCCAACGGGTTAACCACAGTGGGTTAACTGGTCTAGGAACAGTTGTTAACTCCACGGTGTGTTAGTCTGCCTAGTTACGCGAATGCAGTTAACTGGCCAAACTGGGTTGCTGGCTAGCATTGGGTTATCTTATAAAAAACAATCAATCATAATCTAGGAACAGTGGGTTAACTAGGAACAGTGGTTGATGATATTACTGGATTTATCTAGGAGCGTGTTAACCTGCGTTGGGTATAATCTGAACTGAGTTTACAAGTTACTCTAACGGTGGGTTATCTGGACTGAGCGGTGGTTAGGCAGAAGCAGGTACATAAACATTCATTCAAACAATGTTCGTGTGTTTTGCCAGCAGCTTCAGCACCACTGAGGTGCCTCAAGCATTGCGCTGTTTATGACTTCAAGCCTTTCAGCACCACCGAGATGAGGCCCTGTTGTAACCGAAAGTGAAATCAGCACCACTGAGGCTAGTTTAAAAAAAAATGTTTTACGAAAGTGACTTATTTAACCAGGCATGTCAGTTAAGAAGGCCCACACTCTTATTTTCAATGACAAAAACCCTGGGAACAGTGGGTTAACTGCCTGTTCAGGGGGCAGAAGCGGCAGATTTGTAGATGTCAGCTCACTGGGGTTTGAGCACCCAGCAGAACCTTCACGGTTACTAGTCCAGAACGCCCTCAACCACTAGGCTTTACGCTGCCACCCTAAGATTCAACTTCACTGCTAATTAAAGCATCAAACATCACTTCACTCTGAGCCTTTGTAAGCACCCAGAACAGGATGTTCCTTCACTGGGCTTTCTAAAGCACCCAGAACAGAGATGTCAACTTCACTGGGCCTTTACAGTAAAGCACCCAGTCAGAGATGTCAACTTCACTGGTTCGAGCACCCAGGGAGGAGTCAACTTCACTGGGCCTTTACGGAAGCTAGAACTGTTACACCCATACTAAAAGATGTCAACTTCCTAGGCCTTTAAGAACACCCAGAACAGAGAGTCAACTTCACTGGGTTACATTAAAGCAAGAACAGAGAAACTTCACTGGGCCTTTATAAAGCACCCAGAAAAGAGTCCTATCACTGGGCCTTTAATAAGCACCCAGAACAAAATGTCCTTCACTACCTTGGACCCAGAACAGAGAGACTCACTGTTTAAAGGAAGCACCCAGATCAGATATGTTCTCACTGGGTTTGAGCAAGCACCCAGAACTGAATCACTGGGCTTTCTAAAGCACCCAGAACATATTGCACTTTTACTTTCTAAAGCACCCAGAACACTTTGTTTTTGCATTATTTAAACCAGAACAGAACATGTTTCACTTATTTATTTGCACCCAGAACATTGATTTTATTGATGTATTATATCAAGCAAAATAAGTGTTCAACTTCAGTATTGTTGAAATTGTCATTATTACATTTAAAAAATTAAACAGAGATTAATCACTGGGTATCAGTAAAGCCCAGAAAAAATCATAATCGGCCTTTCAGTAAAGCACCCTCTAGTTTCCTGGGCCTTTACAGTAAACACCCAGAACATTTCAACTTCACTGGGCCTTTACAGTCAAGCACCCAGAACAGTGATTTGTTGACTGGGCCTTTAAAAGCACCCAGAACAAATCGGCTTCACTGTTATGAAAACAGAGATGTCAATCACTGGGCCTTTAAGTAAAGCACCCAGAACGATTAACTTCTGGGCCTTTACAGAGCACCCAGAAATGTCCTTCACTGCCTTTAGAGAAACACCCAGAACAGAGATGTCAACTGCAACTTTTTGATGTGAAGCAGAAAGAGATGTCAATGTTGGACTGGAAGTTTACAGTCAAGCACCCAGAAAGTGACTGAGCTATCAGCACCTTTACAGTAAAGCACCCAGAACTGAGGCTTCACAGGTTACAGTAAAGGCAGAACAGAGATGTCAACTTCACAATGTTTAGAGTGCACCCAGAACAAGTGACTGAGCTATCAGCACCACTGAGGCTTCAGGTTATGTAAAGCACCCAGAACAGAGATGTTGCCTTTAGAGTGCACCCAGAACAGAGTGACTTCACTGGGCCTTTATCAGCACCACAGAGATGCTTCAGGTTACAGTAAAGCACCCAGAAATGCAGATGTTTTCATATCAATATCAAAAGACAAAAAGAGATAATGCAGTCCTGCAGCAAAACTGCATGTCAACTTCACTGGGCCTTTACAGTCAAGCACCCAGAACAGAGATGTCAACTTCACTGGGCCTTTACAGTCAAGCACCCAGAACAGAGATGTCAACTTCACTGGGCCTTTACAGTAAAGCACCCAGAACAGAGATGTCAACTTCACTGGGCCTTTACAGTAAAGCACCCAGAACAGAGATGTCAACTTCACTGGGCCTTTACAGTAAAGCACCCAGAACAGAGATGTCAACTATTACTGGGCCTTTACAGTAAAGCACCCAGAACAGAGATGTCAACTTCACTGGGCCTTTACAGTAAAGCACCCAGAACAGAGATGTCAACTATTCACTGGGCCTTTACAGTAAAGCACCCAGAACAGAGATGTCAACTTCACTGGGCCTTTACAGTCAAGCACCCAGAACAGAGATGTCAACTTCACTGGGCCTTTACAGTCAAGCACCCAGAACAGAGATGTCAACTTCACTGGGCCTTTACAGTCAAGCACCCAGAACAGAGATGTCAACTTCACTGGGCCTTTACAGTAAAGCACCCAGAACAGAGATGTCAAATCCCAGAAACAAAATAAACAGACAGACAACAGGTCTATTCAACCTCCTCTTCACCAGCAACTCTTTTCAGGTGGTATTTGCTTTAGGAAGAGGGCAGGGCAGAGAGGTCTGCAAACAGGGACACACAGCATCTCCTCCATAATAGCAATCAATATGACATCTGTAGACTTGTACATTATACTCCAGTCATTGAAAAGTCCATGAGGAAATCATCAGCATTAATAAGTGATGTAAAGTAGTGTGTTGGCAGAGGTCTGTCCTGGCACTGTGCACTGTGTTCAGGGTGATGAGGAATGGATCATGGCCACGATAAACACCAGCTATACTGTATATAGACTACAGTCTCTGGGTCAACTCACTATAAACACCAGCTATACTGTATATAGACTACAGTCTCTGGGTCAACTCACTATAAACACCAGCTATACTGTATATAGACTACAGTCTCTGGGTCAACTCACTATAAACACCAGCTATACTGTATATAGACTACAGTCTCTGGGTCAACTCACTATAAACACCAGCTATACTGTATATAGACTACAGTCTCTGGGTCAACTCACTATAAACACCAGCTATACTGTATATAGACTACAGTCTCTGGGTCAACTCACTATAAACACCAGCTATACTGTATATAGACTACAGTCTCTGGGTCAACTCACTATAAACACCAGCTATACTGTATATAGACGACAGTCTCTGGGTCAACTCACTATAAACACCAGCTATACTGTATATAGACTACAGTCTCTGGGTCAACTCACTATAAACACCAGCTATACTGTATATAGACTACAGTCTCTGGGTCAACTCACTATAAACACCAGCTATACTGTATATAGACTACAGTCTCTGGGTCAACTCACTATAAACACCAGCTATACTGTATATAGACTACAGTCTCTGGGTCAACTCACTATAAACACCAGCTATACTGTATATAGACTACAGTCTCTGGGTCAGCTCACTATAAACACCAGCTATACTGTATATAGACTACAGTCTCTGGGTCAACTCACTATAAACACCAGCTATACTGTATATAGACTACAGTCTCTGGGTCAACTCACTATAAACACCAGCTATACTGTATAAAGACTACAGTCTCTGGGTCAACTCACTATAAACACCAGCTATACTGTATATAGACTACAGTCTCTGGGTCAACTCACTATAAACACCAGCTATACTGTATATAGACTACAGTCTCTGGGTCAACTCACTATAAACACCAGCTATACTGTATATATACTACAGTCTCTGGGTCAACTCACTATAAACACCAGCTATACTGTATATAGACTACAGTCTCTGGGTCAACTCACTATAAACACCAGCTATACTGTATATAGACTACAGTCTCTGGGTCAACTCACTATAAACACCAGCTATACTGTATATAGACTACAGTCTCTGGGTCAACTCACTATAAACACCAGCTATACTGTATATAGACTACAGTCTCTGGGTCAACTCACTATAAACACCAGCTATACTGTATATAGACTACAGTCTCTGGGTCAACTCACTATAAACACCAGCTATACTGTATATAGACTACAGTCTCTGGGTCAACTCACTATAAACACCAGCTATACTGTATATAGACTACAGTCTCTGGGTCAACTCACTATAAACACCAGCTATACTGTATATAGACTACAGTCTCTGGGTCAACTCACTATAAACACCAGCTATACTGTATATAGACTACAGTCTCTGGGTCAGCTCACTATAAACACCAGCTATACTGTATATAGACTACAGTCTCTGGGTCAACTCACTATAAACACCAGCTATACTGTATATAGACTACAGTCTCTGGGTCAACTCACTATAAACACCAGCTATACTGTATATAGACTACAGTCTCTGGGTCAACTCACTATAAACACCAGCTATACTGTATATAGACTACAGTCTCTGGGTCAACTCACTATAAACACCAGCTATACTGTATATAGACTACAGTCTCTGGGTCAACTCACTATAAACACCAGCTATACTGTATATAGACTACAGTCTCTGGGTCAACTCACTATAAACACCAGCTATACTGTATATAGACTACAGTCTCTGGGTCAACTCACTATAAACACCAGCTATACTGTATATAGACTACAGTCTCTGGGTCAGCTCACTATAAACACCAGCTATACTGTATATAGACTACAGTCTCTGGGTCAACTCACTATAAACACCAGCTATACTGTACCCCCTGTATATAGACAACAGTCTCTGGGTCAACTCACTATAAACACCAGCTATACTGTATAAAGACCACAGTATCTGGGTCAACTCACTATAAACACCAGCTATACTGTATAAAGACCACAGTATCTGGGTCAACTCACTATAAACACCAGCTATACTGAAATAAGACTACAGTCTCTGGGTCAACTCACTATTTCCTGCCGGTACCCCTGTATATAGCCTCCACATTGACTCTGTACCGGTACCCCCTGTATATAGCCTCCACATTGACTCTGTACCGGTACCCCCTGTATATAGCCTCCACATTGACTCTGTACCGGTACCCCCTGTATATAGCCTCCAGATTGACTCTGTACCCCCTGTATATAGCCTCCACATTGACTCTGTACCGGTACCCCCTGTATATAGCCTCCACATTGACTCTGTACCGGTACCCCCTGTATATAGCCTCCACATTGACTCTGTACCGGTACCCCCTGTATATAGCCTCCACATTGACTCTGTACCAGTACCCCCTGTATATAGTCTCCACATTGACTCTGTACCGGTACCCCCTGTATATAGCCTCCACATTGACTCTGTACTGGTACCCCCTGTATATAGCCTCCACATTGACTCTGTACCGGTACCCCCTGTATATAGCCTCCACATTGACTCTGTACTGGTACCCCCTGTATATAGCCTCCACATTGACTCTGTACCGGTACCCCCTGTATATAGCCTCCACATTGACTCTGTACCGGTACCCCCTGTATATAGCCTCCACGTTGACTCTGTACCGGTACCCCCTGTATATAGCCTCCACATTGACTCTGTACCGGTACCCCCTGTATATAGCCTCCACATTGACTCTGTACCGGTACCCCCTGTATATAGCCTCCACATTGACTCTGTACCGGTACCCCCTGTATATAGCCTCCACATTGACTCTGTACCGTAATACCCTGTATATAGCCTCCACATTGACTCTGTACCGGTACCCCCTGTATATAGCCTCCACATTGACTCTGTACCGGTACCCCCTGTATATAGCCTCCACATTGACTCTGTACCGGTACCCCCTGTATATAGCCTCCACATTGACTCTGTACCGGTACCCCCTGTATATAGCCTCCACATTGACTCTGTACCGGTACCCCCTGTATATAGCCTCCACATTGACTCTGTACCAGTACCCCCTGTATATAGCCTCCACATTTACTCTGTACCGGTACCCCCTGTATATAGCCTCCACATTGACTCTGTACCAGTAGCACCTGCAACATTTTCCATTTAGATCTGTCGTTTCTTGCCTTGCTGTCTTGGCAACTGGTTTGTAAAAGCCATAAATTGCACAGCAGGGGTTTGTATGTATGGCTCTGTATACCCCCTGCTATAGGGCTGTATCCAGGTACCCTCCGTATTGCGCCGTGCGTAAGAACAACCCTTAGCCGTGGTATGTTCTGTATGCCACACACCCCTCGGGCCTCACTGCTTCATACTACTGCTGATGTTTTATCAAGGCAACATCCAATCAGATATAACTCTGTACTGGATGAAACAACATCCAATCAGATATAAGATGAAACAACATCCAATCAGATATAAGATGAAACAACCTCCAATCAGATATAAGATGAAACAACATCCAATCAGATATAAGATGAAACAACATCCAATCAGATAAAAGATGAAACAACCCCCAATCAGATATAAGATGAAACAACATCCAATCAGATAACAGATGGAACAACATCCAATCAGATATAAGATGAAACAACATGACCAATGAGATATAAGATGATGAAACAACATCCAATCAGATATAAGATGGAACAACATCCAATCAGATAAAAGATGAAACAACATCCAATCAGATATAAGATGAAACAACACCCAATCAGATATAAGATGGAACAACCCCCAATCAGATATAAGATGAAACAACATCCAATCAGAGATAAGATGAAACAACATCCAATCAGATATAAGATGGAACAACATCCAATCAGATAAAAGATGAAACAACATCCAATCAGAGATAAGATGAAACAACATCCAATCAGATATAAGATGGAACAACTCCAATCAGATAACAGATGGAACAACATCCAATCAGATATAAGATGAAACAACATCCAATCAGATATAAGATGAAACAACATCCAATCAGATATAAGATGAAACAACATCCAATCAGATATAAGATGAAACAACATCCAATCAGATATAAGATGAAACAACATCCAATCAGATATAAGATGAAACAACATCCAATCAGATATAAGATGAAACAACATCCAATCAGATATAAGATGAAACAAAATCGTTCAATCAGATATAAGTTTGAAACAACATCCAATCAGATAACAGATGGAACAACATCCAATCAGATATAAGATGGAACAACCCTTAGCCAATCAGATATAAGATGGAACAACATCCAATCAGATAACAGATGGAACAACATCCAATCAGATATAAGATGAAACAACATCCAATCAGATATAAGATGAAACAACATCCAATCAGATAACAGATGGAACAACATCCAATCAGATATAAGATGGAACAACATCCAATCAGATATAAGATGGAACAACATCCAATCAGATATAAGATGAAACAACATCCAATCAGATATAAGATGAAACAACATCCAATCAGATATAAGATGAAACAACATCCAATCAGATATAAGATGAAACAACATCCAATCAGATAACAGATGGAACAACATCCAATCAGATATAAGATGGAACAACATCCAATCAGATATAAGATGGAACAACATCCAATCAGATAACAGATGGAACAACATCCAATCAGATATAAGATGAAACAACATCCAATCAGATATAAGATGAAACAACATCCAATCAGATAACAGATGGAACAACATCCAATCAGATATAAGATGGAACAACATCCAATCAGATATAAGATGAAACAACATCCAATCAGATATAAGATGGAACAACATCCAATCAGATAACAGATGGAACAACATCCAATCAGATATAAGATGGAACAACATCCAATCAGATAACAGATGGAACAACATCCAATCAGATATAAGATGAAACAACATCCAATCAGATAACAGATGGAACAACATCCAATCAGATAACAGATGGAACAACATCCAATCAGATAAAGATGGAACAACATCCAATCAGATATAAGATGAAACAACATCCAATCAGATATAAGATGGAACAACATCCAATCAGATATAAGATGAAACAACATCCAATCAGATATAAGATGGAACAACATCCAATCAGATAACAGATGGAACAACATCCAATCAGATATAAGATGAAACAACATCCAATCAGATATAAGATGAAACAACATCCAATCAGATATAAGATGAAACAACATCCAATCAGATAACAGATGGAACAACATCCAATCAGATAAAAGATGGAACAACATCCAATCAGATATAAGATGAAACAACATCCAATCAGATATAAGATGAAACAACATCCAATCAGATAAAAGATGGAACAACATCCAATCAGATATAAGATGGAACAACATCCAATCAGATATAAGATGAAACAACATCCAATCAGATATAAGATGAAACAACATCCAATCAGATATAAGATGGAACAACATCCAATCAGATATAAGATGAAACAACATCCAATCAGATATAAGATGAAACAACATCCAATCAGATATAAGATGAAACAGTGTTTAGGTGCTTAATAGTCAAACAACATCCCATCTATAATAGAATCCCATTACACATGTTAACTTCATTTGTTTATTTCACTCTCCAAGGCGTCTTCTCTTCCTAAACCTTCTCTGACTGCAATTTGTCTCTCTACTCTTCCAGGAAAATGAAACCATGTACAGTTCATTTAGCCTCCAGCTGGCTGAGTCTCTGGATCCGACTACAGTAGCTATTTTATCCTGGCACCCAGAGCTTTCTCTTTCTATGAGCATGTGACCAGCGCCATTTATCAAGTGGTTTAGGCTGAATCTTCCTGACTGTTAGTTTATCAGGCTGACTGGCTCTGTGGATGTAACTGTGTGGACTGTGCTGGGTGGTGGGCATGATTCACTGGGCTGAGACTATTGAACGAAGAAAGGTCCTATCTGGCCTACTGCAGGTCTCTCTCCTCTGGCCTACTGCAGCCTACTCTCTCTCCCTCTCTGGCCTACTGCATGTCTCTCTCTCCTCTCTGGTCTCTCTCCTCTCTTGCCTACTGCAGGTCTCTCTCCTCTCTGGCCTACTGCAGGTCTCTCTCCTCTCTGGCCTACTGCAGGTCTCTCTCCTCTCTGGCCTACTGCAGGTCTCTCTCCTCTCTGGCCTACTGCAGGGCTCTCTCCTCTCTGGCCTACTGCAGGGCTCTCTCTCTGGCCTCTGGCCTACTGCAGGGCTCTCTCCTCTCTGGCCTACTGCAGGTCTCTCTCCTCTCTGGCCTACTGCAGGTCTCTCTCCTCTCTGGCCTAGGTCTCTCTCCTCTCTGGCCCCTGCAGGTCTCTCTCCTCTCTGGCCTACTGCAGGTCTCTCTCTCTCCTGGCCTCTGGCCTACTGCAGGTCTCTGTCCCTCTCTGGCCTCTGGCCTACTGCAGGTCTCTCTCCTCTCTGGCCTACTGCAGGTCTCTCCTCTCTGGCCTACTGCAGGTCTCTCTCCTCTCTGGCCCTGCGGGTCATACTCTTCTCTGACCCAGCTCAGTGCACGCCTGGTCTATGGACTTTGGACTTTATCTCATTACAACGAATCATAATTCCTGTCAGAGGCACTGATCCTAGTCCATGGGCTCCAAAACCTCTGCTCTCCCCTCAGAAATCCCTATCCTCCTCCATCCCTCCTCCCTCCAAACCCCTGCCCTCCTCCATTCCATCTCACTCCAAACCCCTGCCCTCCTCCCTCCAAGCTCCTACCCTACTCCCTACCTCCTCCCTACCCCTCCTCCCTCCAAACCTCTGCTCTCCTCCCTCCAAACCTCTGCTCTCCTCCCTCCAAACCTCTGCTCTCCTCCCTCCAAACCCCTGCTCTCCTCCCTCCAAACCTCTGCTCCCCTCCCTACAAACCTCTGCTCTCCTCCCTACAAACCTCTGGTCTCCTCCCTCCAAACCTCTGGTCTCCTCCCTCCAAACCTCTGGTCTCCTCCCTCCAAACCCCTGGTCTCCTCCCTCCAAACCCCTGCCCTCCTCCCTCCAAACCCCTGCCCTCCTCCCTCCAAACCCCTGCCCTCCGCCCTCCAAACCCCCTCCTCCCTCCAAACCCCTGCCCTCCTCCCTCCAAACTCCTACCCTCCAAACCCTGGTCTCCTCCCTCCAAACCCCTGCCCTCCGCCCTACCCAAACCCCTGCCCTCCGCCCTCCAAACCCCTGCCCTCCGCCCTCCAAACCCCTGGTCTCCTCCCTCCAAACCCCTGCCCTCCTCCCTCCAAATCCCTGCTCTCCTCCCTCTAAACCTCTACCCTCCTCCATTCCTCCTACCTTCAAACCAACGCTCTCCTCCCTCCAAAACCCCTGCCCGATGCCTCCTCACAGACTCTCCCTCCACAGCTCTGCTCTGCCTACAAAACCCCCTGCTTTATCTCTCTCCTGGGACATGACAGGACCAGACAGCTGCAGTAAATATATAGTGGATGCACTGTCATTACGCTCTACATACAGTTGAGAGTCGGAAGCTTACAAGCACTTAGGTTGGAGTCATTAAAACTTGTTTTTCAACCACTCCACACATTTCTTGTTAACAAACTATAGTTTGGGCAAGTTGGTTAGGACATCTACTTTGTGCATGACAGAAGTATTTTTCCAACAATTGTTGACAGAGATTATTTCACTTATAATGCACCGTATCACAATTCCAGTGAGTCAGAAGTTTACATACACTGAAATTGACTGTGCCTTTAAACAGCTTGGATAATTCCAGAAAATGATGTCATGGCTTTAGAAGCTTCTGATAGGCTAATTGACATCATTTGAGTCAATTGGAGGTTTACCTGTGGATGTATTTCAAGGCCTACCTTCAAACTCAGTTCCTCTTTGCTTGACATCATGGGACAATCAAAGAAATCAGCAAAGAAAAAACATTGTAGACCTCCACAAGTCTGGTTCATCCTTGGGAGCAATTTCCAAACGTCTGAAGGTACCACGTTCATCTGTACAAACAATAGTACGCAAGTATAAACACCATGGGACCACGCGGCCATCATACCGCTCAGGAAGGAGATGCGTTCTGTCTCCTAGAGATGAACGTACTTTGGTGCAAAAAGTGCAAATCAATCCCAGAACAACAGCAAAGAACCTTGTGAAGATGCTGGAGGAAACCGGTACAAAAGTATCTAAATCCACAGTAAACAAGTCCTATATCGACATAACCTGAAAGGCCGCTCAGAAAGGAAGAAGCCACTGCTCCAAAACTGCCATAAAAAAAGCCAGACTACAGTTTGCAACTGCGCATGGGGACAAAGAGTGTACTTTTTGGTCTGATGAAACAAAAATAGAACTGTTTGGCCATAATGACCATTGTTATGTTTGGAGGAAAAAGGGGGAGGATTGCAAGCCGAAGAACACCATCCCAACCGTGAAGCACAGGGGTGGCAGCATCATGTTGTTTGCTGCAGGAGGGACTGGTGCACTTCACAAAATAGATGTCATCAAGAAGCTGGAAAATGATGTGGATATATTGAAGCAACATCTCAAGACATCAGTCAAGAAGTTAAAGCTTGAGTCTTCCAAATGGACAATGACCCCAAGCATACTTCCAAAGTTGTGGCAAAATGGCTTAAGGACAACAAAGTCAATGTATTGGAGTGGCCATCACAAAGCCCTGACCTCAATCCCATAGAAAATCTGTGGGCAGAACAGAAAAAGTGTGTGCGAGCAAGGAGGCCTACAAACCTGACTCAGTTACACCAGCTCTGTTAGGAGGAATGGGCCAAAATTCACCTCAACTTGTTGTGGGAAGAATGTGGAAGGCTACCCAAAATGGTTGACCCAAGATAAACAATTTAAAGGCAGTGCTACCAAATACTAATTGAGTGTATGTAAACTTCTGACCCACTGGGAATGTCATGAAAGAAATAAAAGCTGAAATAAATCCTTCTCTCTACTATTATTCTGACATTTCACATTCTTAAAATAAAGTGGTGATCCTAACTGACCTAAAACAGGGAATTTTTACTAGGATTCAATGTCAGGAATTGTGAAAAACTGAGTTAAAATGTATTTGGCTAAGGTGTATGTAAACGTCAGACTTCAACTGTATCTGACTGTGGATCTCTAATAATACTACAATTCTGTACATTTAGCTTTACCTCTTAGATGAACAGAATATAGACATGTTTCCAATATAACAGAAACCAACCAAATGAATGTGATCAGTCACATATGTGACTTGTTTCAAGAAAGTAGGCGTTGTGTTTAACCACATTACGCCTACCACAGGAGCGCCATATCAAAATGTTTTTTGGGGCATAAATGCCTTCTGGAACATGTGAACTTTCATGTGCCTTAATAACAAATGTCTATACCATCTGTAAATACAAATAAAACTGTTACGAGCCTAGTTGGTTTAGTCATGGAAAAAGTCAGCAACCTTCCCGCTAGCCATGATTGGCTGAGATAATGAGGAGGCTGGACATGCCGAGAGATGAGGTCGGATTGGTCCGCCATGTAGCTTGCTTCTGTCTATAACATGAGCTGGTCAGTATGTGCAGGTAATCCTTTCTGAAAGACATCACGTAGTAGAACTGCATAAGTGTTGCTCTCCACTTTCTGGAGGACCGAGTTTTGAAATCAGTGGAATTAGAGTATAATAGCTAAGGAGATGGAGAAAATTCTGGTGTTTGATGGCAAATATGCAGAGCAATTTGCATTGCTAGTTATAGTCTAATATTAGCTAGCTACCATTGAACCTGGTTGGTTAGCTACCTGCAGATTCATGCAGGGTAGTAACGTTATGAGTTGGGATTATGTTTCATTGTTTAGCTAGTTAGCTAGCTACATGTCTAAACAAAAGACTCCACTATGCAAGTAAACATTTCAATAGATTATTCATGATGTCACTGCGACGAATGTCGATAGACGTAAGCTGGTAAATTTGCTCAATCTACTCCGATTTCAGATTTCGTCTGAGTGTGCCCGAGCGCAGAATAACTGACACATTTACAACGCTCAACACCCATTGAAAGTGGGCGGTGTCAGTAAACGTTGACAAAAAAACATAATTAAATTGTTGCCAGCAGCCCAGTTGCAGTCACCAGCGCTCTGGATAACCTAAAAACAGCCTCACCAACTCTGCTAGGGCAAGTAAAATGGTCAGAGTGAGCTGTTCTCTCATTTGTGTCTGGAAGTAGCTAGCAAGCTAGCCAACGTTATCACTTATGTTGAGTGCTTGATTGCTGTTGTTATGTCAGAACGCTCGGCTCAACCAGTGTGCGCTCTGAACGCTGGGATCAACCCTACTCCTCGGCCAGAGTGTAGTGTGAGCTCTGAACGCTGGGATCAACCCTACTCCTCGGCCAGAGTGTAGTGTGAGCTCTGAACGCTGGGATCAACCCTACTCCTCAGCCAGAGTGTAGTGTGAGCTCTGAACGCTGGGATCAACCCTACTCCTCGGCCAGTGTCCAGTGTGAGCTCTGAATGCTGGGATCAACCCTACTCCTCAGCCAGAGTGTAGTGTGAGCTCTGAACGCTGGGATCAACCCTACTCCTCGGCCAGAGTGTAGTGTGAGCTCTGAATGCTGGGATCAACCCTACTCCTCAGCCAGAGTGTAGTGTGAGCTCTGAACGCTGGGATCAACCCTACTCCTCAGCCAGAGTGTAGTGTGAGCTCTGAACGCTGGGATCAACCCTACTCCTCAGCCAGTGTCTAGTGTGAGCTCTGAACGCTGGGATCAACCCTACTCCTCGGCCAGAGTGTCCAGTGTGAGCTCTGAACGCTGGGATCAACCCTACTCCTCAGCTAGAGTGTCCAGTGTGAGCTCTGAACGCTGGGATCAACCCTACTCCTCGGCCAGAGTGTCCAGTGTGAGCTCTGAACGCTGGGATCAACCCTACTCCTCAGCCAGAGTCCAGTGTGAGCTCTGAACGCTGGGATCAACCCTACTCCTCAGCCAGAGTGTAGTGTGAGCTCAGAACGCTGGGATCAACCCTACTCCTCAGCCAGAGTGTAGTGTGAGCTCTGAACGCTGGGATCAACCCTACTCCTCAGCCAGAGTGTCCAGTGTGAGCTCTGAACGCTGGGATCAACCCTACTCCTCAGCCAGAGTGTAGTGTGAGCTCTGAACGCTGGGATCAACCCTACTCCTCAGCCAGTGTGTCTAGTGTGAGTTCTGAACACTGGGATCAACCCTACTCCTCAGCCAGAGTGTCTAGTGTGAGCTCTGAACGCTGGGATCAACCCTACTCCTCAGCCAGTCCAGTGTGAGCTCTGAACGCTGGGATCAACCCTACTCCTCAGCCAGTGTGTCTAGTGTGAGTTCTGAACACTGGGATCAACCCTACTCCTCAGCCAGAGTGTCTAGTGTGAGCTCTGAATGCTGGGATCAACCCTACTCCTCAGCCAGAGTGTAGTGTGAGCTCTGAATGCTGGGATCAACCCTACTCCTCAGCCAGAGTGTAGTGTGAGCTCTGAACGCTGGGATCAACCCTACTCCTCAGCCAGAGTGTCTAGTGTGAGCTCTGAACGCTGGGATCAACCCTACTCCTCAGCCAGAGTGTCTAGTGTGAGCTCTGAACGCTGGGATCATCCCTACTCCTCAGCCAGAGTGTCCAGTGTGAGCTCTGAACACTGGGATCAACCCTACTCCTCGGCCAGTGTCCAGTGTGAGTTCTGAACACTGGGATCAACCCTACTCCTCAGCCAGAGTGTCCAGTGTGAGCTCTGAAAACTGGGATCAAGGGCCATTTCCTCAGCCAGAGTGTAGTGTGAGCTCTGAATGCTTCATCCCTACTCCTCAGCCAGAGTGTAGAATTGAGCTCTTTCGCTGGGATCAACCCTTCCTCAGCCAGAGTGTCTAGTGTGAGGTATGATATACTTCAGCCAGAGTGTCTAGTGTGAGGTCAGAACGCTGGGATCAACCCTACTCCTCAGCCAGAGTGTCCAGTGTGAGCTCTGAATGCTGGGATCAACCCTACTCCTCAGCCAGAGTGTAGTGTGAGCTCTGAACGCTGGGATCAACCCTACTCCTCAGCCAGAGTGTAGTGTGAGCTCTGAACTGCTGGGATCAACCCTACTCCTCAGCCAGAGTGTCCAGTGTGAGCTCTGAATGCTGGGATCAACCCTACTCCTCAGCCAGAGTGTAGTGTGAGCTCAACGCTGGGATCAACCCTACTCCTCAGCCAGAGTGTAGTGGAGTTCTGAACGCTGGGATTCCTTCGGCCAGAGTGTAGTGTGAGTGAACCTACTCCTCAGCCAGAGTGTCCAGTGTGAGCTCAGAACGCTGGGATCAACCCTACTCCTCGGCCAGAGTGTAGTGTGAGCTCTGAACGCTGGGATCAACCCTACTCCTCGGCCAGAGTGTAGTGTGAGCTCTGAACGCTGGGATCAACCCTACTCCTCGGCCAGAGTGTAGTGTGAGCTCTGAATGCTGGGATCAACCCTACTCCTCGGCCAGAGTGTAGTGTGAGCTCTGAACGCTGGGATCAACCCTACTCCTCAGCCAGAGTGTAGTGTGAGCTCTGAACGCTGGGATCAACCCTACTCCTCGGCCAGAGTGTAGTGTGAGCTCTGAACGCTGGGATCAACCCTACTCCTCGGCCAGAGTGTCCAGTGTGAGCTCTGAACTTTAGAGGGTGTTAACAATGCTGAATGGGTGTAGACAAGAAGAGCTCTCCAGTGGGTACCAAAAACAGTAAGGGCCATTTTCTCAAAAGTGAGGTTACAAGTTTAGCAACTTTCAAAGCAGAATTACTTTCCCATTGTTCCTCAACTGCAGTATATGATATACCATTTTCTAGCTCTTCTACTTCTTTCCAATGTAAAATACACCATTTAAAATGTTGCTACATAAGAGCGAACCGGTCGGTCACATATACTTTAATGATTGTCAGAGTGAACAGCAGGCTCACAAAGGAAACCAGCCCATTACAATAACTAGTGTGAAAGAGACCTGCTCAAACTGCCATCTGTGCTGGCAGATAGATGTGTTGATTTAAACTGTCTGATAACATTAAAGTGAAAGTAGACATTGCTTCCTTCTACAGGATTGGTCCAACTCACTAAGAACATACCAAATGGCACCCTATTCCTTAAATAGTGACCTACTTCAGACCAGAGCCCTATGAGCCTCCAGAGAGAGAGAGACACTGCTTCTACAGGTCTGAACAGAAACCTCTGATGGGCTGATAGGTAGATAACACAGTATTAACAGGAAAGAGGGCTCTGACAAACAACAGCAATGTGATAACCTGGGGAATGCTTCAAAAGGCACCCTATTCCCTTTATAGAGTGGGAACAGAGTGCTATTTGGGACCAACCTGAGTCAGTAACATGTGGTGATTAGATCATCCATATGCACTGATAAAGGAATACCTAGGATAGGATAAAGTAATCCTTCTCACCCCCCTTAAAAGATTTAGATGCACTATTGTAAAGTGGCTGTTCCACTGGATGTCATAAGGTGAATGCACCAATTTGTAAGTCGCTCTGGATAAGACCTAAATGACTTAAATGTAAATGTAAATAAAGGTGTATTCTTCCTGTTACAGTCAGGAAACCAACCCATTACATTACAGTCAGGAAACCAACCCATTACATTACAGTCAGGAAACCAACCCATTACATTACAGTCAGGAAACCAACCCATTACATTACAGTCAGGAAACCAACCCATTACATTACAGTCAGGAAACCAACCCATTACATTACAGTCAGGAAACCAACCCATTACATTACAGTCAGGAAACCAACCCATTACATTACAGTCAAGAAACCAACCCATTACATTACAGTCAGGAAACCAACCCATTACATTACAGTCAGGAAACCAACCCATTACATTACAGTCAGGAAACCAACCCATTACATTACAGTCAGGAAACCAACCCATTACATTACAGTCAGGAAACCAACCCATTACATTACAGTCAGGAAACCAACCCATTACATTACAGTCAGGAAACCAACCCATTACATTACAGTCAGGAAACCAAAACCAACCCATTACATTACAGTCAGGAAACCAACCCATTACATTACAGTGGAAACCAACCCATTACATTCAGGAAACCAACCCATTACATTACAGTCAGGAAACCAACCCATTACATTACAGTCAGGAAACCAACCCATTACATTAGTCAGAAAAACCAGACCCATTACATTACAGTCAGGAAACCAACCCATTACATTACAGTCAGGAAACCAACCCATTACATTACAGTCAGGAAACCAACCCATTACATTACAGTCAGGAAACCAACCCATTACATTACAGTCAGGAAACCAACCCATTACATTACAGTCAGGAAACCAACCCAGACCTCATGACTTGCTTGTGACTCTAATAATAATAATAGTGACTTGGTTCCACCTCTACTATACGGTGGACAGGGTGACATTAGGAACAGACAACATCTGTATGACTGTCATAGAAACAACTGTGAAACAGACCCACTCATATAGACCAGACTGCCTTTCTGTGTCCCCTATGACACCCTGTTCTCTGTATAGTGCACTACGTTGGACCAGACTGCCTTTCTGCACCATGACACCAAGGAAGCATCCCCTATGACACCCTGTTCTCTGTATAGTGCACTACGTTGGACCAGACTGCCTTTCTGCACCATGACACCAAGGAAGCATCCCCTATGACACCCTGTTCTCTGTATAGTGGACTACGTTGGACCAGACTGCCTTTCTGCACCATGACACCAAGGAAGCATCCCCTATGACACCCTGTTCTCTGTATAGTGCACTCGTTGGACCAGACTGCCTTTCTGCACCATGACACCAAGGAAGCATCCCCTATGACACCCTGTTCTCTGTATAGTGGACTACGTTGGACCAGACTGCCTTTCTGCACCATGACACCAAGGAAGCATCCCCTATGACACCCTGTTCTCTGTATAGTGCACTACGTTGGACCAGACTGCCTTTCTGCACCATGACACCAAGGAAGCATCCCCTATGACACCCTGTTCTCTGTATAGTGCACTACGTTGGACCAGAATGCCTTTCTGCACCATGACACCAAGGAAGCATCCCCTATGACACCCTGTTCTCTGTATAGTGCACTACGTTGGACCAGAATGCCTTTCTGCACCATGACACCAAGGAAGCATCCCCTATGACACCCTGTTCTCTGTATAGTGGACTACGTTGGACCAGAGCCCATAGTAGTGAACTATATAGGAATATGGTGCCATTTGGATACTGTTCAACAGTGTGTCTACTCTGCCTGTATCCTACAGTAGATAGATTACACATAATGGCCGTTCTGTGGCTGAGGATACTGTTCAACAGTGTGTCTACTCTGCCTGTATCCTACAGTAGATAGATTACACATAATGGCCGTTCTGTGGCTGAGCTGAATAGAGCTGCATCACTAAGGTCAACAGCAGGCAGGCAGCAAGTCATGCAGGCAGCAAGTCATGCAGGCAGGCAGCAAGTCATGCAGGCAGGCAGCAAGTCATGCAGGCAGGCAGCAAGTCATGCAGGCAGGCAGCAAGTCATGCAGGCAAACAGCAAGTCATGCAGGCAAACAGCAAGTCATGCAGGCAAGCAGCAAGTCATGCAGGCAGGCAGCAAGTCATGCAGGCAAACAGCAAGTCATGCAGGCAGGCAGCAAGTCATGCAGGCAAGCAGCAAGTCATGCAGGCAGCAAATCAGGTAGCCAGTCATGCAGGCAAACAGCAAGTCATGCAGGCAGGCAGCAAGTCATGCAGGCAGGCAGCAAGTCATGCAGGCAGGCAGCAAGTCATGCAGGCAGGCAGCAAGTCATGCAGGCAGACAGCAAGTCATGCAGGCAAACAGCAAGTCATGCAGGCAAACAGCAAGTCATGCAGACAGGCAGCAAATCAGGCAGGCAGTAAATCAGGTAGCCAGTCAGGCAGCAATATACGTATATAGGGAATAGGGCTCTGGTCAACAGTAGTGTTCTATATATAGGGAATGTTCTATAGGCAATAGAAGGCAAGGGCTCTGGTCAACAGTAGGGCTCTGGTCAACAGTAGTGTTCTATATAGGGAATAGGGCAGTAGTGTTCTATATAGGGAATAGGGCTCAACAGTAGTGTTCTATATAGGGAATAGGGCTCTGGTCAACAGTAGTGTTCTATATAGGGAATAGGGCTCTGGTCAACAGTAGTGTTCTATATAAGGAATAAGGTTCTGGTCAACAGAAGTGCTCTATATAGGGAATAGGGCTCTGGTCAACAGTAGTGCAGTGCTCTATATAGGGAATAGGGCTCTAGTAACAGTAGTGCACTATATAGGGAATAGGGCTGTAGTATAAAGTAGTGCACTATATAGGGAATAGGGCTGTAGTATAAAGTAGTGCACTATATAGGGAATAGGGCTGTAGTATACAGTAGTGCACTATATAGGGAATAGGGCTGTAGTATAGTGCACTATATAGGGAATAGGGCTGTAGTATAGTGCACTATAGAGGGAATAGGGCTGTAGTATAGTGTTCACTATATAGGGAATAGGGCTGTAGTATAGTGTATAGGGAACAGAGTGCCAGGATGATGCAGGACTCTAGGGTAGGGCAGTAGGACTGATATAGAGGGAATAGGGCTGTAGTATAGTGTATAGGGAACAGGGTGCCAGGATGTGACTCTAGGTCAGCAGGACTGATAGAGGGAATAGGGCTGTAGTATAGTATATAGGGAATAGGGTGTGACTCTAGGTTAGCAGGACTGATAGAGGGAACAGGGCTGTAGTATAGTGCACTATATAGGGAACAGGGCTGTAGTATAGTGCACTATAGAGGGAATAGGGCTGTATTATAGTATATAGGGAACAGGGTGCCAGGATGTGACTCTAGGTCAGCAGGACTGATAGAGGGAATAGGGCTGTAGTATAGTGCACTATAGAGGGAATAGGGCTGTAGTATAGTGCACTATAGAGGGAACAGGGCTGTAGTATAGTGTATAGGGAATAGGGCTGTAGTATAGTGCATAGGGAACAGGGCTGTAGTATAGTGTATAGGGAATAGGGCTGTAGTATAGTGCATAGGGAACAGGGCTGTAGTATAGTGTATAGGGAATAGGGCTGTAGTATAGTGCACTATATAGGAAATAGGGCTGTAGTATAGTGTATAGGAAATAGGGCTGTAGTATAGTGCATAGGGAACAGGGCTGTAGTATAGTGTATAGGGAACAGGGCTGTAGTATAGTGTATAGGGAACAGGGCTGTAGTATAGTGTATAGGGAACAGGGCTGTAGTATAGTGTATAGAGAATAGGGCTGTAGTATAGTGTATAGGGAATAGGGCTGTAGTATAGTGTATAGGGAACAGGGCTGTAGTATAGTGTATAGGGAACAGGGCTGTAGTATAGTGTATAGGGAACAGGGCTGTAGTATAGTGTATAGGGAATAGGGCTGTAGTATAGTGTATAGGGAACAGGGCTGTAGTATAGTGTATAGGGAACAGGGCTGTAGTATAGTGTATAGGGAACAGGGCTGTAGTATAGTGTATAGGGAATAGGGCTGTAGTATAGTGTATAGGGAATAGGGCTGTAGTATAGTGTATAGGGAACAGGGCTGTAGTATAGTGTATAGGGAACAGGGCTGTAGTATAGTGTATAGGGAACAGGGCTGTAGTATAGTGTATAGGGAACAGGGCTGTAGTATAGTGTATAGGGAAATAGGGCTGTAGTATAGTGTATAGGGAATAGGGCTGTAGTATAGTGTATAGGGAATAGGGCTGTAGTATAGTGTATAGGGAATAGGGCTGTAGTATAGTGTATAGGGAACAGGGCTGTAGTATAGTGTGGGGAACAGGGCTGTAGTATAGTGTATAGGGAATAGGGCTGTAGTATAGTGTATAGGGAACAGGGCTGTAGTATAGTGTATAGGGAACAGGGCTGTAGTATAGTGTATAGGGAACAGGGCTGTAGTATAGTGTATAGGGAACAGGGCTGTAGTATAGTATATAGGGAATAGGGCTGTAGTATAGTGTATAGGGAACAGGGCTGTAGTATAGTGTATAGGGAACAGGGCTGTAGTATAGTGTATAGGGAACAGGGCTGTAGTATAGTGAACTATAGAGGGAACAGGGCTGTAGTATAGTGTATAGGGAACAGGGCTGTAGTATAGTGTATAGGGAACAGGGCTGTAGTATAGTGTATAGGGAACAGGGCTGTAGTATAGTGTATAGGGAACAGGGCTGTAGTATAGTGTATAGGGAACAGGGCTGTAGTATAGTGTATAGGGAACAGGGCTGTAGTATAGTGTATAGGGAACAGGGCTGTAGTATAGTGTATAGGGAACAGGGCTGTAGTATAGTGTATAGGGAACAGGGCTGTAGTATAGTGTATAGGGAACAGGGCTGTAGTATAGTGTATAGGGAACAGGGCTGTAGTATAGTGTATAGGGAACAGGGCTGTAGTATAGTGTATAGGGAACAGGGGGCTGTAGTATAGTGTATACTATAGGGAACAGGGCTGTAGTATAGTGCACTATAGAGGGAACAGGGCTGTAGTATAGTGTATAGGGAACAGGGCTGTAGTATAGTGTATAGGGAACAGGGCTGTAGTATAGTGTATAGGGAACAGGGCTGTAGTATAGTGTATAGGGAACAGGGCTGTAGTATAGTGTATAGGGAACAGGGCTGTAGTATAGTGTATAGGGAACAGGGCTGTAGTATAGTGTATAGGGAACAGGGCTGTAGTATAGTGTATAGGGAATAGGGCTGTAGTATAGTGCACTATAGAGGGAATAGGGCTGTAGTATAGTGTATAGGGAATAGGGCTGTAGTATAGTGTATAGGGAATAGGGCTGTAGTATAGTGTATAGGGAACAGGGCTGTAGTATAGTGTATAGGGAACAGGGCTGTAGTATAGTGTATAGGGAACAGGGCTGTAGTATAGTGTATAGGGAACAGGGCTGTAGTATAGTGTATAGGGAACAGGGCTGTAGTATAGTGTATAGGGAACAGGGCTGTAGTATAGTGTATAGGGAACAGGGCTGTAGTATAGTGTATAGGGAATAGGGCTGTAGTATAGTGTATAGGGAATAGGGCTGTAGTATAGTGTATAGGGAACAGGGCTGTAGTATAGTGTATAGGGAACAGGGCTGTAGTATAGTGTATAGGGAACAGGGCTGTAGTATAGTGTATAGGGAACAGGGCTGTAGTATAGTGTATAGGGAACAGGGCTGTAGTATAGTGTATAGGGAACAGGGCTGTAGTATAGTGTATAGGGAACAGGGCTGTAGTATAGTGTATAGGGAATAGGGCTGTAGTATAGTGTATAGGGAACAGGGCTGTAGTATAGTGTATAGGGAATAGGGCTGTAGTATAGTGTATAGGGAACAGGGCTGTAGTATAGTGTATAGGGAACAGGGCTGTAGTATAGTGTATAGGGAATAGGGCTGTAGTATAGTGTATAGGGAACAGGGCTGTAGTATAGTGTATAGGGTCAGGGCTGTAGTATAGTGTATAGGGAACAGGGCTGTAGTATAGTGTATAGGGAACAGGGCTGTAGTATAGTGTATAGGGAATAGGGCTGTAGTATAGTGTATAGGGAACAGGGCTGTAGTATAGTGTATAGGGAATAGGGCTGTAGTATAGTGTATAGGGAACAGGGCTGTAGTATAGTGTATAGGGAACAGGGCTGTAGTATAGTGTATAGGGAACAGGGCTGTAGTATAGTGTATAGGGAATAGGGCTGTAGTATAGTGTATAGGGAATAGGGCTGTAGTATAGTGTATAGGGAACAGGGCTGTAGTATAGTGTATAGGGAATAGGGCTGTAGTATAGTGTATAGGGAACAGGGCTGTAGTATAGTGTATAGGGAACAGGGCTGTAGTATAGTGTATAGGGAATAGGGCTGTAGTATAGTGTATAGGGAACAGGGCTGTAGTATAGTGTATAGGGAACAGGGCTGTAGTATAGTGTATAGGGAACAGGGCTGTAGTATAGTGTATAGGGAACAGGGCTGTAGTATAGTGTATAGGGAATAGGGCTGTAGTATAGTGTATAGGGAATAGGGCTGTAGTATAGTGTATAGGGAACAGGGCTGTAGTATAGTGTATAGGGAATAGGGCTGTAGTATAGTGTATAGGGAACAGGGCTGTAGTATAGTGTATAGGGAACAGGGCTGTAGTATAGTGTATAGGGAACAGGGCTGTAGTATAGTGTATAGGGAACAGGGCTGTAGTATAGTGTATAGGGAACAGGGCTGTAGTATAGTGTATAGGGAACAGGGCTGTAGTATAGTGTATAGGGAACAGGGCTGTAGTATAGTGTATAGGGAACAGGGCTGTAGTATAGTGTATAGGGAATAGGGCTGTAGTATAGTGTATAGGGAACAGGGCTGTAGTATAGTGTATAGGGAATAGGGCTGTAGTATAGTGTATAGGGAACAGGGCTGTAGTATAGTGTATAGGGAACAGGGCTGTAGTATAGTGTATAGGGAACAGGGCTGTAGTATAGTGTATAGGGAACAGGGCTGTAGTATAGTGTATAGGGAACAGGGCTGTAGTATAGTGTATAGGGAATAGGGCTGTAGTATAGTGTATAGGGAACAGGGCTGTAGTATAGTGTATAGGGAATAGGGCTGTAGTATAGTGTATAGGGAACAGGGCTGTAGTATAGTGTATAGGGAATAGGGCTGTAGTATAGTGTATAGGGAACAGGGCTGTAGTATAGTGCAATATAGGGAATAGGGCTGTAGTATAGTGTATAGGGAACAGGGCTGTAGTATAGTGTATAGGGAACAGGGCTGTAGTATAGTGTATAGGGAATAGGGCTGTAGTATAGTGTATAGGGAACAGGGCTGTAGTATAGTGTATAGGGAACAGGGCTGTAGTATAGTGTATAGGGAACAGGGCTGTAGTATAGTGTATAGGGAACAGGGCTGTAGTATAGTGTATAGGGAACAGGGCTGTAGTATAGTGTATAGTGGAACAGGGCTGTAGTATAGTGTATAGGGAATAGGGCTGTAGTATAGTGTATAGGGAACAGGGCTGTAGTATAGTGTATAGGGAATAGGGCTGTAGTATAGTGTATAGGGAACAGGGCTGTAGTATAGTGCACTATAGAGGGAATAGGGCTGTAGTATAGTGTATAGGGAACAGGGCTGTAGTATAGTGTATAGGGAACAGGGCTGTAGTATAGTGTATAGGGAATAGGGCTGTAGTATAGTGTATAGGGAACAGGGCTGTAGTATAGTGTATAGGGAATAGGGCTGTAGTATAGTGTATAGGGAATAGGGCTGTAGTATAGTGTATAGGGAACAGGGCTGTAGTATAGTGTATAGGGAACAGGGCTGTAGTATAGTGCATTGTATAGGGAATAGGGCTGTAGTATAGTATATAGGGAACAGGGCTGTAGTATAGTGTATAGGGAACAGGGCTGTAGTATAGTGCACTATATAGGGAATAGGGCTGTAGTATAGTGCATTGTATAGGGAATAGGGCTGTAGTATAGTGTATAGGGAACAGGGCTGTAGTATAGTATATAGGGAACAGGGCTGTAGTATAGTGTATAGGGAACAGGGCTGTAGTATAGTGCACTATATAGGGAATAGGGCTGTAGTATAGTGCATTGTATAGGGAATAGGGCTGTAGTATAGTATATAGGGAACAGGGCTGTAGTATAGTGTATAGGGAACAGGGCTGTAGTATAGTGCACTGTATAGGGAATAGGGCTGTAGTATAGTGTATAGGGAACAGGGTGCCAGGGTGTGACTCTAGGTCAGCAAGACTGATAGAGGGATCTTTCATTCCTCTTCCATTGTCTCCAGAGCTGTATCAGCCTCAGCCATTCACCAGCAGCACGTGGGGCTCTGGCATCAGAGCAGGGAATCACTGCATTATCTGTTTATCTCCCGAACCGGCTCAGGATGAGGACAAGTCATAACGCTATCACTAGAGTCACTACAATGCTACGACACATGACTGGCCTACCAGCCTTCTCCCCAACGAGCCACTGATGTCATTCTCTAGTTAGTGCGTTGTCATGGTTTCTAAAGCACTAAGAGAAACCAGAGAAGGAGACTGTTTGTCTCCAGAACGGAACGGCCTTAGAATGAGGACGTTAGCCCCCTAGGTCACTAACATGGTAGACCTACCAGCCTTCTCCCCAACGCGCCCCTGACATCATGCTCTAACTCACGTACCACACTAGGTCACTAACATGGTAGACCTACCAGCCTTCTCCCCAACGCCCCCCTGACATCATGCTCTAACTCACGTACCACACTAGGTCACTAACATGGTAGACCTACCAGCCTTCTCCCCAACGCGCCCTGACATCATGCTCTAACTCACGTACCACACTCAGGTCACGGAACATGGTAGACCTACCAGCCTTCTCCCTTGTACCCCTGACAGGTCACTACATGAGTAAAGAACTCCCCTCACCTGGTTGACTAAAAGCCCCCCTGCTCTAACTCCACAGTTTCTAAAGCACTAGCAGAATGACAGACAGTGATAACTCCCTCACCTGGTTGACTAAAAGCCCCCCTGCTCTAACTCCACTGTTTCTAAAGCACTAGCAGAATGACAGACAGCCCCTGACATCATGCTCTAACTCCCTCACCTGGTTGACTAAACAGCCCCCTGCTCTAACTCCACTGTTTCTAAAGCACTAGCAGAATGACAGACAGTGATAGACTCCCCTCACCTGGTTGACTAAAAGCCCCATCATGCTCTAACTCCACTGTTTCTAAAGCACTAGCAATGACAGACAGTGATAACTCCCCTCACCTGGTTGACTAAAGCCCCCTGCTCTAACTCCACTGTTTCTAAAGCACTAGCAGAATGACATCATGATAACTCCCCTCACCTGGTTGACTAAAAGCCCCCCTGCAGGTTTCTAACTCCACTGTTTCTAAAGCACTAGCAGAATGACAGACAGTGATAACTCCCCTCACCTGGTTGACTAAAAGCCCCCCTGCTCTAACTCCACTGTTTCTAAAGCACTAGCAGAATGACAGACAGTGATAACTCTCCTCACCTGGTTGACTAAAAGCCCCCCTGCTCTAACTCCACTGTTTCTAAAGCACTAGCAGAATGACAGACAGTGATAACTCCCTCACCTGGTTGACTAAAAGCCCCCCTGCTCTAACTCCACTGTTTCTAAAGCACTAGCAGAATGACAGACAGTGATAACTCCCCTCACCTGGTTGACTAAAAGCCCCCCTGCTCTAACTCCACTGTTTCTAAAGCACTAGCAGAATGACAGACAGTGATAACTCCCCTCACCTGGTTGACTAAAAGCCCCCTGCTCTAACTCCTCTGTTTCTAAAGCACTAGCAGAATGACAGACAGTGATAACTCCCCTCACCTGGTTGACTAAAAGCCCCCTGCTCTAACTCCACTGTTTCTAAAGCACTAGCAGAATGAGACAGTGATAACTCCCCTCACCTGGTTGACTAAAAGCCCCCCTGCTCTAACTCCACTGTTTCTAAAGCACTAGCAGAATGACAGACAGTGATAACTCCCCTCACCTGGTTGACTAAAAGCCCCCTGCTCTAACTCCTCTGTTTCTAAAGCACTAGCAGAATGACAGACAGTGATAACTCCCCTCACCTGGTTGACTAAAAGCCCCCTGCTCTAACTCCTCTGTTTCTAAAGCACTAGCAGAATGACAGACAGTGATAACTCCCCTCACCTGGTTGACTAAAAGCCCCCCTGCTCTAACTCCACTGTTTCTAAAGCACTAGCAGAATGAGACAGTGATAACTCCCCTCACCTGGTTGACTAAAAGCCCCCTGCTCTAACTCCACTGTTTCTAAAGCACTAGCAGAATGACAGACAGTGATAACTCCCCTCACCTGGTTGACTAAAAGCCCCCTGCTCTAACTCCTCTGTTTCTAAAGCACTAGCAGAATGACAGACAGTGATAACTCCCCTCACCTGGTTGACTAAAGCCCCCCCTGCTCTAACTCCTCTGTTTCTAAAGCACTAGCAGAATGACAGACAGTGATAACTCCCCTCACCTGGTTGACTAAAAGCCCCCTGCTCTAACTCCTCTGTTTCTAAAGCACTAGCAGAATGACAGACAGTGATAACTCCCTCACCTGGTTGACTAAAAGCCCCCTGCTCTAACTCCTCTGTTTCTAAAGCACTAGCAGAATGACAGACAGTGATAACTCCCTCACCTGGTTGACTAAAAGCCCCCCTGCTCTAACTCCTCTGTTTCTAAAGCACTAGCAGAATGACAGACAGTGATAACTCCCTCACCTGGTTGACTAAAAGCCCCCCTGATCTAACTCCTCTGTTTCTAAAGCACTAGCAGAATGACAGACAGTGATAACTCCCCTCACCTGGTTGACTAAAAGCCCCCTGCTCTAACTCCACTGTTTCTAAAGCACTAGCAGAATGACAGACAGTGATAACTCCCTCACCTGGACTTTAAAAGCCCCCCTGCTCTAACTCCACTGTTTCTAAAGCACTAGCAGAATGACAGACAGTGATAACTCTCCTCACCTGGTTGACTAAAAGCCCCCCTGCTCTAACTCCACTGTTTCTAAAGCACTAGCAGAATGACAGACAGTGATAACTCTCCTCACCTGGTTGACTAAAAGCCCCCTGCTCTAACTCCTCTGTTTCTAAAGCACTAGCAGAATGACAGACAGTGATAACTCCCTCACCTGGTTGACTAAAAGCCCCCCTGCTCTAACTCCACTGTTTCTAAAGCACTAGCAGGATGACAGACAGTGATAACTCCCCTCACCTGGTTGACTAAAAGCCCCCCCTGCTCTAACTCCTCTGTTTCTAAAGCACTAGCAGAATGACAGACAGTGATAACTCCCCTCACCTGGTTGACTAAAAGCCCCCCCCTGCTCTAACTCCACTGTTTCTAAAGCAATAGCAGAATGACAGACAGTGATAACTCCCCTCACCTGGTTGACTAAAAGCCCCCCTGCTCTAACTCCACTGTTTCTAAAGCACTAGCAGAATGACAGACAGTGATAACTCCCCTCACCTGGTTGACTAAAAGCCCCCCCCTGCTCTAACTCCTCTGTTTCTAAAGCACTAGCAGAATGACAGACAGTGATAACTCTCCTCACCTGGTTGACTAAAAGCCCCCCTGCTCTAACTCCACAGTTTCTAAAGCACTAGCAGAATGACAGACAGTGATAACTCCCCTCACCTGGTTGACTAAAAGCCCCCTGCTCTAACTCCTCTGTTTCTAAAGCACTAGCAGAATGACAGACAGTGATAACTCCCCTCACCTGGTTGACTAAACCCCCCCCTGCTCTAACTCCACTGTTTCTAAAGCACTAGCAGAATGACAGACAGTGATAACTCTCCTCACCTGGTTGACTAAAAGCCCCCTGCTCTAACTCCACAGTTTCTAAAGCACTAGCAGAATGACAGACAGTGATAACTCCCTCACCTGGTTGAGAAAAAGCCCCCCTGCTCTAACTCCACTGTTTCTAAAGCACTAGCAGAATGACAGACAGTGATAACTCCCCTCACCTGGTTGACTAAAAGCCCCCTGCTCTAACTCCTCTGTTTCTAAAGCACTAGCAGAATGACAGACAGTGATAACTCCCCTCACCTGGTTGACTAAAAAGCCCCCTGCTCTAACTCCACTGTTTCTAAAGCACTAGCAGAATGACAGACAGTGATAACTCCCCTCACCTGGTTGACTAAAAGCCCCCTGCTCTAACTCCACTGTTTCTAAAGCACTAGCAGAATGACAGACAGTGATAACTCCCCTCACCTGGTTGACTAAAAGCCCCCTGCTCTAACTCCTCTGTTTCTAAAGCACTAGCAGGGAATGACAGACAGTGATAACTCCCCTCACCTGGTTGACTAAAAGCCCCCTGCTTAACTCCACTGTTTCTAAAGACTAGGTGACAGTGATAACTCCCTCACCTGGTTGACTAAAAGCCCCCCTGGCCACTGTTTCTAGCACTAGCAGAATACAGTGATAACTCTCCTCACCTGGTTGGTGCTCTAACTCCACTGCACTAGCAGAATGACAGACAGTGATAACCCTCACCTGGTTGACTAAAGCCCCCCTGCTCTAACTCCTCTGTTTCTAAAGCACTAGCAGAATGACAGACAGTGATAACTCCCTCACCTGGTTGACTAAAATGCTCTAACTCCACTGTTTCTAAAGCACTAGCAGAATGACAGACAGTGATAACTCTATAGGGAACCTGGTTGACTAAAAGCCCCCTGCTCTAACTCCACAGTTTCTAAAGCACTAGCAGAATGACAGACAGTGATAACTCCCTCACCTGGTTGACTAAAAGCCCCCCTGCTCTAACTCCTCTGTTTCTAAAGCACTAGCAGAATGACAGACAGTGATAACTCCCTAGGGAATAAAAGCCCCCTGCTCTAACTCCACTGTTTCTAAAGCACTAGCAGAATGACAGACAGTGATAGGGCCCTAGTGAGCCCCCCTGCTCTAACTCCACTGTTTTAAAAGCAGGATCAGACCCTCACCTGGTTGACTAAAAGCCCCCTGCTCTAACTCCTCTGTTTCTAAAGCACTAGCAGAATGACAGACAGTGATAACTCCCTCACCTGGTTGACTAAAAGCCCCCCTGCTCTAACTCCACTGTTTCTAAAGCACTAGCAGAATGACAGACAGTGATAACTCCCCTCAGACTAAAAGCCCCCCTGCTCAACTCCACTGTTTCTAAAGCACTAGCAGAATGACATACAGTGATAACTCCCCTCACCTGGTTGTAAAAGCCCCCTGCTCTAACTCCTCTGTTTCTAAAGCACTAGCAGAATGACATACAGTGATAACTCTCCTCACCTGGTTGACTAAAAGCCCCCTAGCTCTAACTCCACAGTTTCTAAAGCACTAGCAGAATGACAGACAGTGATAACTCCCCCACCTGGTTGACTAAAAGCCCCCCCTGCTCTAACTCCTCTGTTTCTAAAGCATAGCAGAATGACAGACAGTGATAACTCCCCTCACCTGGTTGACTAAAAGCCCCCCTGCTCTAACTCCACTGTTTCTAAATTAGCACTAGCAGAATGACAGACAGTGATAACTCTCCTCACCTGGTTGAAAAGCCCCCTGCTCTAACTCCACAGTTTCTAAAGCACTAGCAGAATGACAGACAGTGATAACTCCCTCACCTGGTTGAACTGTTTCTAAAGCATTTTACCAGAATGACAGACAGTGTTCACCTGGTTGACTAAAAGCCCCCTGCTCTAACTCCACTGTTTCTAAAGCACTAGCAGAATGACAGACAGTGATAACTCTCCTCACCTGGTTGACTAAAAGCCCCCCTGCTCTAACTCCACTGTTTCTAAAGCACTAGCAGAATGACAGACAGTGATAACTCCCCTCACCTGGTTGACTAAAAGGGTGCTCTAACTCCACTGTTTCTAAAGCACTAGCAGAATGACAGACAGTGATAACTCCCCTCACCTGGTTGACTAAAGCCCCCCTGCTCTAACTCCACTGTTTCTAAAGCACTAGCAGAATGACAGACAGTGATAACTCCCTACCTGGTTGACTAAAAGCCCCCC
This sequence comes from Oncorhynchus keta, assembly GCF_023373465.1. Lineage (NCBI taxonomy): Eukaryota > Metazoa > Chordata > Actinopteri > Salmoniformes > Salmonidae > Oncorhynchus > Oncorhynchus keta. Next base: position 195,069 of record NW_026281891.1, read on the forward strand.
TGCTCTAACTCCACTGTTTCTAAAGCACTAGCAGAATGACAGACAGTGATAACTCCCCTCACCTAGTTGACTAAAAGCCCCCCTGCTCTAACTCCACTGTTTCTAAAGCACTAGCAGAATGACAGACAGTGATAACTCCCCTCACCTGGTTGACTAAAAGCCCCCCCCTGCTCTAACTCCACTGTTTCTAAAGCACTAGCAGAATGACAGACAGTGATAACTCCCCTCACCTGGTTGACTAAAAGCCCCCCTGCTCTAACTCCTCTGTTTCTAAAGCACTAGCAGAATGACAGACAGTGATAACTCCCCTCACCTGGTTGACTAAAGCCCCCTGCTCTAACTCCACTGTTTCTAAAGCACTAGCAGAATGACAGACAGTGATAACTCCCCTCACCTGGTTGACTAAAAGCCCCCCCTGCTCTAACTCCTCTGTTTCTAAAGCACTAGCAGAATGACAGACAGTGATAACTCCCCTCACCTGGTTGACTAAAAGCCCCCCCCCTGCTCTAACTCCACTGTTTCTAAAGCACTAGCAGAATGACAGACAGTGATAACTCCCCTCACCTGGTTGACTAAAAGCCCCCCCTGCTCTAACTCCTCTGTTTCTAAAGCACTAGCAGAATGACAGACAGTGATAACTCCCCTCACCTGGTTGACTAAAAGCCCCCCTGCTCTAACTCCACTGTTTCTAAAGCACTAGCAGAATGACAGACAGTGATAACTCCCCTCACCTGGTTGACTAAAAGCCCCCCCCCCTGCTCTAACTCCACTGTTTCTAAAGCACTAGCAGAATGACAGACAGTGATAACTCCCCTCACCTGGTTGTTAAAAGCCCCCTGCTCTAACTCCTCTGTTTCTAAAGCACTAGCAGAATGACAGACAGTGATAACTCCCCTCACCTGGTTGACTAAAAGCCCCCTGCTCTAACTCCACTGTTTCTAAAGCACTAGCAGAATGACAGACAGTGATAACTCCCTCACCTGGTTGACTAAAAGCCCCCTGCTCTAACTCCACTGTTTCTAAAGCACTAGCAGAATGACAGACAGTGATAACTCCCCTCACCTGGTTGACTAAAAGCCCCCCTGCTCTAACTCCACTGTTTCTAAAGCACTAGCAGAATGACAGACAGTGATAAACCTGGTTGACTAAAAGCCCCCTGCTCTAACCCTCACCTAGACAGTGTTGTTAAAAGCCCCCCTGCTCTAACTCCACTGTTTCTAAAGCACTAGCAGAATGACAGACAGTGATAACTCCCCACCTGGTTGACTAAAAGCCCCCTGCTCTAACTCCACTGTTTTAAAGCACTAGCAGAATGACAGACAGTGATAACTCCCTCACCTGGTTGACTAAAAGCCCAGTGGTCTAACCCACTGTTTTACCCAAGCACTAGCAGAATTACAGAATGATAACTCTTCACCTGGTTACTAAAAGCCCCCTGGTTAACTCCTCTGTTTCTAGCACTAGCAGAATGACAGACAGTGATATCCCCTCACCTGGTTGATAAACCCCCCTGCTCTAACTCCACTGTTTTAAAGCACTAGCAGAATGACAGACAGTATCACCTGGACTAAAGCCCCCCCTGCTTAACTCCACTGTTTCTAAAGCACTAGCAGAATGACAGACATAAATGGTTGGTTAAAAGCCCCAGTGCTCTAATTCCTCTGTTTAAAAGCACTAGCAAATGACAGACAGTGATAAAAACACCTGGTTGACTTAGCCCCCCTAAACTCCATAAAGCACTGGAGAATGACAGACAGTGATATTACACAGACTTTATAAGTGATTAGTTACCATGCCATGCAGTCAGTGGCATTAGTCTCCCAGAGACCAAACCACAAGTCCCTTTAAAGACTGCCTGTATTCCAAATGGTACCCTATTCCCTACATAGTGCACTGCTTTAGACCAGGACACTATGTAAGGAATAGGGTGCTTTATTACCAGGCCACTAATGGAATAGAATGCAAGACCAGGTTTATACCCAGGGAATTGGGTGCTGCATTACTTTAGACCAGGCCATTATTAGGGAATAGGGTGCTGCACTACATACGGTAGGGTGCTGCAAATAGACCAGGCCACTACATAGGGGAATAGGGTGCTGCACTCAGAATAGGGTGCTGTAATAGGGTGCTGCATTACTTTAGACCAGGTTACTACATAGGGAATAGGGTGCTGCACTACATAGGGAATAGGGTAGTACTTTAACAGGGCCACTATATAGGGAATGGGTGCTGCACTACTTTAGACCAGGCCACTATATAGGGAATAGGGTGCTGCACTACTTTAGACCAGGCCACTATATAGGGAATAGGGTGCTGCACTACTTTAGACCAAATATAGGGAATAGGGTGCTGCACTGTTTATTATATAAAGGGTGCTAAATACTTAAGACCAGGCCACTATATAGGGAATAGGGTGCTGCTACTTTAGACCAGGGTATTAGGGAATAGGGTGGCACTACTTTAGACCAGGGCCACTAGTAGGGTTGCACTACATAGGGAATTACCCAGAACCTGTTTCTCCAGAATCTATGAGTCCACTAGGATAAAGTAAGCATCCCAAATGGCACCCTATTCCCTATATAGGCACTTGTTTGACTAGACCCCAGGGCACTGTGTTGGTGCCATTTGGGACTCTGTGGTTAACAAGGCTTTTAGTTTGTTTGTTCTTTCCCAAAACCACTCCTTGACAGACAATAGGGATTACTGGGGTCGAGTTGCGTTATAGCCACAGATCAGCCATTAACTCTGAATGTGTTTTTGTTCAGGCTGATGTTGGTAGGCTGTTATGCCATCAGTTAAATACAACAACTAACAACTATTCTACAATAGAAACAATTACACTTTATGTGTCATGCCAATTTTTATCAATGTGGAACCAATGTCATGTAATTGCATTATAACCCTTTATAACAGTATAACAGTAAGCAAGATGTGCCTAACTGATTAGCATAAAGTAGCATAATAACACATTTGACTGGAAAAGTCTGCAGAAAATGTTTGTACAGAATTGAATGAACAATATATGAGCTTCAAGAGGTTATTTTAAAAAAATAGCTAACCATTAAACGTATAGAAAAACGAGTAAACTTATATGAACAGGCAAAAAGTTGATTTGTAGTCTATATATGTTTACTAAATCATTTTACATGTACATTTAAGTCATTTAGCAGACGCTCTTATCCAATCTCTCTAAATCATCATGCTTTACCAACAGAGTAAAGTGAAAGCAAAACTTTCACTCCACGTTGTTGCGACACACTACTGTTTGCCACAGTTGCAAAATAACAAAGTCTGTAATTTCAGAAAGCATGATTATGCTGAATGATCAGGTGTAATCATCATAGTATAACTGTTAAATGAAGCCGTGTTTAGTATAACTGATAAATGAAGCCGTGTTTAGTATAAATTATAAATGAAGCCGTGTTTAGTATTAATGATAAATGAAGCCGTGTTTAGTATAAATGATAAATGAAGCCGTGTTTAGTATAAATGATAAATGAAGCCGTGTTTAGTATAAATTATAAATGAAGCCGTGTTTCGCCAGCAGTGGTGGTACCTGTGTTCAGGAAGGAAGGATCCTCACCTGTGAGTCTCGGCGGTCACCTGTGGAGGAAGCCATGTTGAAGACTTCTCAACTCCGGACAGCTGCTCAGATTCTCCGTCGTGCAAAATCCATAAACGTATAGAAAATAGGAATTATCACGAAGCTATTATATTATAATATTATTTTAAAAACGGAATCAAGTCCTTCGTCTTCAACAAGTTTTCATTCTCGAAGGTCCTGATATTTCCCGGCAAAACGGTATGTGGCGCGAGATAGCTGTAGTGTCATTCTATGGAGCGTGCAGGTAGAGTCGCCTGACTACCCGGACTGGCTTAGTTATTACCCAGTGGTTATTACCCAGTGGTTATTACCCGGACTGGCTTAGTTATTACCCGGTGGTTATTACCCAGTGGTTATTACCCGGACTGGCTTAGTTATTACCCAGTGGTTATTACCCGGACTGGCTTAGTTATTACTCGGTGGTTATTACCCAGTGGTTATTACCCGGACTGGCTTAGTTATTACCCAGTGGTTATTACCCAGTGGTTATTACCCGGACTGGCTTAGTTATTACCCAGTGGTTATTACCCGGACTGGCTTAGTTATTACCCAGTGGTTATTACCCAGTGGTTATTACCCGGACTGGCTTAGTTATTACCCGGTGGTTATTACCCAGTGGTTATTACCCGGACTGGCTTAGTTATTACCCAGTGGTTATTACCCGGACTGGCTTAGTTATTACCCAGTGGTTATTACCCAGTGGTTATTACCCATTGGTTATTACCCAGTGGTTATTACCCAGTGGTTATTACCCAGACTGGCTTAGTTATTATCTGTGGTTATTACCCAGTGGTTATTACCCTGACTGGCTTAGTTATTACCCAGTCAGAGAGTGGTTATTACCCAGTGGTTATTACCCGGACTGGCTTAGTTATTACTCAGAGATTATTACCCAGTGGTTATTACCCGGACTGGCTTAGTTATTACTCAGAGATTATTACCCAGTGGTTATTACCCGGACTGGCTTAGTTATTACCGTGGTTATTACCCAGTGGTTATTACCCGGACTGGCTTAGTTATTACTCGGTGGTTATTACCCAGTGGTTATTACCCGGACTGGCTTAGTTATTACTCAGTGGTTATTACCTAGAGATTATTACCCAGTGGTTATTACCCAGTGGTTATTACCCGGACTGGCTTAGTTATTACTCGGTGGCTATTACCCCTGAGATTATTACCCAGTGGTTATTACCCAGAGATTATTACCCAGTGATTATTACCCCAGTGGTTATTACAGAGGGCCCCAGAGATTATTGCAGTGGACTACCCAGTGGTTATTACAACAGTAGATTATTACCCCAGTGGTTATTACACAGTGGTTCCCCAGAGGTTATTACCCAGTGGTTATTACCCAGAGATTATTACCCAGTGGTTATGAGCAGTGGTTATTACCCAGAGATTATTACCCAGTGGTCATTACCCAGTGGTCATTACCCAGTGGTCATTACCCAGTGGTCATTACCCAGAGATTATTACCCAGTGGTTATTACCCAGAGATTATTACCCAGAGATTATTACCCAGTGGTTATTCCCCAGAGATTATTACACAGAGATTATTACCCAGTGGTTATTACCCAGAGATTATTACCAGGAGATTATTACCCAGTGGGGGCCCCAGAGATTATTACCCAGAGATTATTACCAGGAGATTATTACCCAGAGATTATGCAGAGGGGCCCCGGAGATTATTAACCAGTGGTTATTACCAGGAGATTATTACCCAGAGATTATTAGCAGAGATTATTACCCAGTGGTTATTACCAGGAGATCATTACCCAGAGATTATTACCCAGAGATTATTACCATGAGATTATTACCCAGTGGTTATTACCCAGAGATTATTACCCAGTGATTATTGCCCCAGTGATTATTACCCAGTGGTTATTACCCAGAGATTATTACGATGAGATTATTAGCCAGAGATTATTACCCAGTGGTTATTACCCAGAGATTATGACCAGGAGATTATTACCCGGAGATTATTACAGACAGTAGAATAGCCCCAGTGATTATTACCCAGTGGTTATTACCCAGTAGTTATTACCCAGAGATTATTACCCAGTGGTTATTACATTTACATTACATTTAAGTAATTTAGCAGACGCTCTTATCCAGAGCGACTTACAAATTGGTGCATTCACCTTATGACATCCAGTGGAACAGCCACTTTACAATAGTGCTAAATCTTTTAAGGGGGGTGAGAAGGATTACTTTATCCTATCCTTACCCAGAGATTATTACCCAGTGGTTATTACCCAGAGATTATTACCCAGAGATTGTACCCAGAGATTATTACCCAGTGGTCATTACCCAGAGATTATTACCCAGTGGTCATTACCCAGAGATTATTACCCAGAGATTATTACCCAGTGGTTACCCAGTGGTTATTACCCAGTGATTATTACCCAGAGATTATTACCCAGTGGTTAGGGGCAGTGATTATTACCCAGTGGTTATTACCCAGTGGTTATTACCCAGTGGTTATTACCCAGTGGTTATTACCCTGACTGGCTCACTGGTAGGTGTGTGCAAATGTAGAAGATAAGAGAGTTAAGGCAATAAATAGGCCATAGAGGTGAAAATATTTACAATTGAGCATTAATACTGGAGAGATAGATGTGCAGATGATGATGTGCAAGTAGAGATACATAGATACATAAACAGAAACATTTGAACCCAGGCAGCCATTATAATATTCCCTTCTCAGTAATCGAATATATATTTTTGGAAAACATTAAGTAGCCTAAAACAAAATAATCCTAACAGAGATAGTGAATTAGCTAAACATGGGGTTCTGGACATATTCAGCAAACAGACCGGCCTGTCTGTCAAACAGCCTGATCATTTCATTTTTTATTATAAATAATTAGATCGTTATTTCTCATGGAAAAATATGATACAATATGTACATTAACAAATGGTTGTGACATAAGGCGTTCCTAAAACCCTCCTAAACTACGTTACAGTGTTGTCATTATGTTTCTGGACCTCTAGAGGGAGCCAGAGTACAGCATCTGGGCCAGTCAATTCCAACTCATAGTGTTGACCACTCTCTAAATCTGTTACATCAGCACAGAGAGCACACTCATACTATAGCTTCCCTAGCTCTATATTTCTGAACACTGAGGAGGGAACTATACTGTTGTAATATTTGATGAGGTTTGATATTCAATATGCTACATGTTACAAGGAAACTATAGCTTCAGTTTATCAATAGGCTGCTGTTACTTCTTTCATAGCTTTAGTCTCAGTTACAGTGCACCTCGGTTCAGCTCGCAGCACTGACTGCTACTGTGAATTATACTGGATGTGTGAGAAAGTTCTGATGGAATTGAAGTAGTGTATTACAACAATATAATAACCCCATTGATGAGCAGGGGGCCCCAGAGAGGACTACAGATCTATTACAACAATATAATAACCCCATTGATGAGCAGGGGGCCCCAGAGAGGACTACAGATCTATTACAACAATATAATAACCCCATTGATGAGCAGGGGGCCCCAGAGAGGACTACAGATCTATTACAACAATATAATAACCCCATTGATGAGCAGGGGGCCCCAGAGAGGACTACAGATCTATACAACAATAAATAACCCCATTGATGAGCAGGGGCCCCAGAGAGGACTACAGATCTGGGAATGAACAACAGACGGAATAACCCCAGTTTAGGGGATGCACAGCAGGGGCCCCCCAGCGAGGAGTAATCAGATCGGGAGATGACAAGTGCCATTAGGAATAACCCCATTGATGAGGCAGGGGGGCCCCCAGAGAGGACTACAGATCATGAATAACAGGAACGGGACACTAGCCTTGATGTTAGTTGAGAACGTCAGGGTGTTGGATCACGCAAGGTTCTTAGCCCCAGGAGGACTACAGATCTAGTTGTCAACAGTAGAATAACCCCATTGGCGAGATCATGGGGGCCCCCGGGAGGAAGAGGACTACAGATCTATTACAACAGTAGAATAACCCCATTGATGAGCAGGTCCCCAGACATGCAGGACTACAGATCTATTCATCAGACAGGGGGTAGAATAACCCCATTGATGACAGGGGGACCATGTGAGGTTATGACAGATCTATGACTTGGTGTATAAGCGAGAATAAGAGAGGGCCTACAGATCTGGGGACAACAGTGAATAACCCCATTGATGAGCAGGGATTCTCGCCACGCCACCCAGGAGGACTACAGATCTATTACAACAGTAGAATAACCCCATTGATGAGCGGGGGCCCCCAGATGAGGACGGAGAGGGTGGAGACAGGATCTATTGATAACCCCATTGATGAGCAGGGGGCCCCAGAGAAGGACTACAGATCAGACAACAGTAGCTTTAATAACCCCATTGATGAACAGGGGCCCTCAGAGGACTACAGTCTATTACAACAGATTTGGAATAACCCCATTGATGAGCAGGGGGCCCAAGAGGACTACAGATCTTTGGAGACAAAAGTAGAAGGGAACCCCATTGATCGGAGGGACAGGGGGCCCCAAAGGGGACTACAGATCTATTACAACAGTATAATAATGAGTTGATGAGCAGGTGAGGCCCCCAGGAGAGGTCTACAGGTCTGGAGACAACAGTAGAATAACCCCATTGATGAACGGGGCCCCATGAGAGGACTACAGATTTCTCTTACAGAGAGGGGAGAATAGAGGTCCATAGGGTATGAACAGTGGGAGCAGAACCAGCGCTGTCAGTTTGACTTACAAACGAACATCGGAATCGACCCCCAAAATGGTTGATGTCATCTGCAGAGAGGGGGCCCCCAGGGGGGAGGATTCAGGAGGGAGGAGAAGGTGGCTAAGATAGGGTTACAGGCGGATGCTTGGGGTTTTAGAATGGTAGAAAGTGGCTTTAGCAGCATGAGACAGGGGAAAATGTAGAGAGGAGGGAGTGAAAGATCTATTACAACAGTATAATAGCCCCAGGATGGCAGGGGCCCTAGGACTACAGGCTATTGCCCGGTAGCCCCATTGATGAGCAGGGGCTCCAGAGAGGACTACAGATCTATTACAACAGTAGAATAACCCCATTGATGAGCAGGGGGCCCCCAGAGAGGACTACAGATCTATTACAACAGTAGAATAACCCCATTGATGAGCAGGGGGCCCCAGAGAGGACTACAGATCTATTACAACAGTAGAATAACCCCATTGATGAACAGGGGGCCCCAGAGAGGACTACAGATCTATTACAACAGTAGAATAACCCCATTGATGAGCAGGGGGCCCCAGAGAGGACTACAGATCTATTACAACAATATAATAACCCCATTGATGAGCAGGGGGCCCCCAGAGAGGACTACAGATCTATTACAACAGTAGAATAACCCCATTGATGAACAGGGGGCCCCAGAGAGGACTACAGATCTATTACAACAGTAGAATAACCCCATTGATGAACAGGGGGGCCCCAGAGAGGACTACAGATCTATTACAACAGTATAATAACCCCATTGATGAGCAGGGGGCCCCAGAGAGGACTACAGATCTATTACAACAGTAGAATAACCCCATTGATGAGCAGGGGGCCCCAGAGAGGACTACAGATCTATTACAACAGTAGAATAACCCCATTTATAAGCAGGGGGCCCCCAGAGAGGACTACAGATCTATTACAACAGTAGAATAACCCCATTGATGAACAGGGGGGCCCCAGAGAGGACTACAGATCTATTACAACAGTATAATAACCCCATTGATGAGCAGGGGGCCCCAGAGAGGACTACAGATCTATTACAACAATATAATAACCCCATTGATGAGCAGGGGGCCCCCAGAGAGGACTACAGATCTATTACAACAGTAGAATAACCCCATTGATGAGCAGGGGGCCCCCAGAGAGGACTACAGATCTATTACAACAATATAATAACCCCATTGATGAACAGGGGGCCCCAGAGAGGACTACAGATCTATTACAACAGTAGAATAACCCCATTGATGAGCAGGGGGCCCCAGAGAGGACTACAGATCTATTACAACAGTAGAATAACCCCATTGATGAGCAGGGGGCCCCAGAGAGGACTACAGATCTATTACAACAGTAGAATAACCCCATTGATGAGCAGGGGGCCCCAGAGAGGACTACAGATCTATTACAACAGTAGAATAACCCCATTGATGAACAGGGGCCCCCAGAGAGGACTACAGATCTATTACAACAGTAGAATAACCCCATTGATGAGCAGGGGGCCCCAGAGAGGACTACAGATCTATTACAACAGTAGAATAACCCCATTGATGAACAGGGGGCCCCAGAGAGGACTACAGATCTATTACAACAGTAGAATAACCCCATTGATGAGCAGGGGCCCCCAGAGAGGACTACAGATCTATTACAACAGTAGAATAACCCCATTGATGAACAGGGGGGCCCCAGAGAGGACTACAGATCTATTACAACAGTATAATAACCCCATTGATGAGCAGGGGGCCCCAGAGAGGACTACAGATCTATTACAACAGTAGAATAGCCCCATTGTAGAGCAGGGGGCCCCAGAGAGGACTACAGATCTATTACAACAGTAGAATAACCCCATTGATGAACAGGGGGCCCCAGAGAGGACTACAGATCTATTACAACAGTAGAATAACCCCATTGATGAACAGGGGGCCCCAGAGAGGACTACAGATCTATTACAACAGTATAATAACCCCATTGATGAACAGGGGGCCCCAGAGAGGACTACAGATCTATTACAACAGTAGAATAACCCCATTGATGAACAGGGGGGCCCCCAAGAGGACGACAGATCTATTACAACAGTAGAATAACCCCATTGATGAACAGGGGGCCCCCAAGAGGACGACAGATCTATTACAACAGTATAATAACCCCATTGATGAACAGGGGGGCCCCAGAGAGGACTACAGATCTATTACAACAGTAGAATAACCCCATTGATGAGCAGGGGCCCCCAGAGAGGACTACAGATCTATTACAACAGTAGAATAGCCCCATTGTAGAGCAGGGGGCCCCAGAGAGGACTACAGATCTATTACAACAGTAGAATAACCCCATTGATGAACAGGGGGGCCCCAGAGAGGACTACAGATCTATTACAACAGTAGAATAACCCCATTGATGAGCAGGGGGCCCCAGAGAGGACTACAGATCTATTACAACAGTATAATAACCCCATTGATGAGCAGGGGGCCCCAGAGAGGACTACAGATCTATTACAACAGTAGAATAACCCCATTGATGAACAGGGGGCCCCAGAGAGGACTACAGATCTATTACAACAGTAGAATAACCCCATTGATGAGCAGGGGGCCCCAGAGAGGACTACAGATCTATTACAACAGTATAATAACCCCATTGATGAACAGGGGGCCCCAGAGAGGACTACAGATCTATTACAACAATATAATAACCCCATTGATGAGCAGGGGGCCCCAGAGAGGACTACAGATCTATTACAACAGTAGAATAACCCCATTGATGAGCAGGGGGCCCCAAGAGGACTACAGATCTATTACAACAGTAGAATAACCCCATTGATGAGCAGGGGGCCCCAGAGAGGACCCCCCCTTGGGTTGTACCGTGGCGGAGATCTTTGTGGGCTATACTCGGCCTTGTCTCAGGATGGTAAGTTGGTGGTTGAAGATATCCCTCTAGTGGTGTGGGGATGTGCTTTGGCAAAGTGGGTGGGGTTATATCCTTCCTGTTTGGCCCTGTCCGGGTGTCCTCGGATGGGGCCACAGTGTCTCCTGACCCCCTCCTGTCTCAGCCTCCAGTATTTATGCTGCAGTAGTTTATGTGTCGGGGGGCTAGGGTCAGTTTGTTATATCTGGAGTACTTCTCCTGTCCTATTCGGTGTCCTGTGTGAATCTAAGTGTGCGTTCTCTAATTCTCTCCTTCTCTCTTTCTTTCTCTCTCTCGGAGGACCTGAGCCCTAGGACCATGTCCCAGGACTACCTGACATGAGGACTCCTTGCTGTCCCCAGTCCACCTGGCCATGCTCCTGCTCCAGTTTCAACTGACCTGAGCCCTAGGACCGTGCCCCAGGACTACCTGACATGAAGGCTCCTTGCTGTCCCCAGTCCACCTGACTGTGCTGCTGCTCCAGTTTCAACTGTTCTGCCTTATTATTATTCGACCATGCTGGTCATTTATGAACATTTGAACATCTTGGTCATGTTCTGTTATAATCTCTACCCGGCACAGCCAGAAGAGGACTGGCCACCCCACATAGCCGGTTCCTCTCTAGGTTTCTTCCTAGGTTTTGGCCTTTCTAGGGAGTTTTCCTAGCCACCGTGCTTTTACACCTGCATTGTTTGCTGTTTGGGGTTTTTAGGCTGGGTTTCTGTACAGCACTTTGAGATATCAGCTGATGTACGAAGGGCTATATAAATAAATTTGATTTGATTTGATTTGATTTGATATCTATTATAACAGTAGAATAAC
>NW_026281892.1:0-2992 GCF_023373465.1 Oncorhynchus keta
CCTCATTTACATTTACATTTTACATTTAAGTCATTTAGCAGACGCTCTTATCCAGAGCGACTTACAAATTAGTGCATACACCTTATGACAACCAGTGGAACAGCCACTTGCATCTAAATCTTGTTGGGGGGAGAGAAGGATTACCTACCCTTACTTACCCTATCCTAGGTATTCCTTGAAGAGGTGGGGTTTCAGGTGTCTCCGGAAGGTGGTGATTGACTCCGCTGTCCTGGCGTCGTGAGGGAGTTTGTTCCACCATTGGGGGCCAGAGCAGCGAACAGTTTTGACTGGGCTGAGCGGGAACTGTACTTCCTCAGTGGTAGGGAGGCGAGCAGGCCAGAGGTGGATGAACGCAGTGCCCTTGTTTGGGTGTAGGGCCTGATCAGAGCCTGGAGGTACTGAGGTGCCGTTCCCCTCACAGCTCCGTGGCGAGCACCATGGTCTTGTAGCGGATGCGAGCTTCAACTGGAAGCCAGTGGAGAGAGCGGAGGAGCGGGGTGACGTGAGAGAACTTGGGAAGGTTGAACACCAGACGGGCTGCGGCGTTCTGGATGAGTTGTAGGGGTTTAATGGCACAGGCAGGGAGCCCAGCCAACAGCGAGTTGCAGTAATCAAGACGGGAGATGACAAGTGCCTGGATTAGGACCTGCGCCGCTTCCTGTGTGAGGCAGGGTCGTACTCTGCGGATGTTGTAGAGCATGAACCTACAGGAACGGGACACCGCCTTGATGTTAGTTGAGAACGTCAGGGTGTTGTCCAGGATCACGCCAAGGTTCTTAGCGCTCTGGGAGGAGGACACAATGGAGTTGTCAACCGTGATGGCGAGATCATGGAGCGGGCAGTCCTTCCCGGGAGGAAGAGGAGCTCCGTCTTGCTGAGGTTCAGCTTGAGGTGGTGATCCGTCATCCACACTGATATGTCTGCCAGACATGCAGAGATGCGATTCGCCACCTGGTCATCAGAAGGGGAAAGGAGAAGATTAATTGTGTGTCGTCTGCATAGCAATGATAGGAGAGACCATGTGAGGTTATGACAGAGCCAAGTGACTTGGTGTATAGCGAGAATAAGAGAGGGCCTAGAACAGAGCCCTGGGGGACACCAGTGGTGAGAGCGCGTGGTGAGGAGACAGATTCTCGCCACGCCACCTGGTAGGAGCGACCTGTCAGGTAGGACGCAATCCAAGCGTGGGCCGCGCCGGAGATGCCCAACTCGGAGAGGGTGGAGAGGAGGATCTGATGGTTCACAGTATCGAAGGCAGCCGATAGGTCTAGAAGGATGAGAGCAGAGGAGAGAGAGTTAGCTTTAGCAGTGCGGAGCGCCTCCGTGATACAGAGAAGAGCAGTCTCAGTTGAATGACTAGTCTTGAAACCTGACTGATTTGGATCAAGAAGGTCATTCTGAGAGAGATAGCGGTAGAGCTGGCCAAGGACGGCACGCTCAAGAGTTTTGGAGAGAAAAGAGAGAGGGATACTGGTCTGTAGTTGTTGACATCGGAGGGATCGAGTGTAGGTTTTCCAGAAGGGGTGCAACTCTCGCTCTCTTGAAGACGGGAGGGGCGTAGCCAGCGGTCAGGGATGAGTTGATGGCGAGAGTGAGGTAAAGGGGAGAAGGTCTCGGAAATGGTCTGGAGAAAGAGAGGAGGAGGGATAGGGTCAGCGCGGGCAGGTTGTTGGGCGGCCAGCCGTCACAAGGCGCAAGATTTCATCTGGAGAGGGAGAAAGAGGTCAGAGCATAGGGTAGGGCAGTGTGAGCAGAACCAGCGGTGTCGTTTGACTTAGCAAGCGAGGATCGGATGTCATCGACCTTCTTTCAAAATGGTTGTGAAGTCATCTGCAGAGAGGGAGGAGGGAGGGAGGATTCAGGAGGGAGGAGAAGGTGGCAAAGAGCTTCCTAGGGTTAGAGGCAGATGCTTGGAACTTAGAATGGTAGAAAGTGGCTTTGCCCAGCAGAGACAGAGGAGGAAAATGTAGAGAGGAGGGAGTGAAAGGATGCCAGGTCCGCAGAGGCGAGTTTCCTCCATTTCCGCTCGGCTGCCAGACCTGTTCTGAGCTCGCAATGAGTCGTCGAGCCACGGAGGCGGGAGGAGGACGAGCCGGCCTGGAGGATAGGGGACATAGAGTCAAAGGATGCAGTAAGGGAGAGAGAGGAGGGTTGGGGAGGCAGAATCAGGAGATGGAGTTGGAGAAAGTTTGAGCAGAGGGAAGAGAAGATAGGATGGAAGAAGGAGAAGGAAATGCGCCAGAGAGAAAGCGAAAAAGGTTAGGGCAATGTGATACCATCAGTAGGAACAGTGTCAGGAAAGTGTTGGATAAGACGAAGGAAAAGAGATACAAAATGTGATGATGGAGAACTCAGAGAGTCCAATAAGGGTTAATTGAAGAACAGCATCTAGTAAAGATGAGGTCAAGCGTATTGCCTGCCTTGTGAGTAGGGGAAAGGTGAAGGTGAGGTCAAAGAGGAGAGGAGTGGAAAGAAGGAGGCAGAGAGGAATGAGTCAAAGGTAGACGTGGGGAGGTTAAAGTCGCCCAGAACTGTGAGAGGTGAGCCGTCCTCAGGAAAGGAGCTTATCAAGGCATCAAGCTCATTGATGAACTCTCGAGGAACCTGGAGGGCGATAAATGATAAGGATGTTAAGCTTGAAAGGGCTGGTAACTGTGACAGCATGGAATTCAAAGGAGGCAATAGACAGATGGGTAAGGGGAGAAGAGAGAAAGACCACTTGGGAGAGATGAGGATCCCGGTGCCACCACCCCGCTGACCAGAAGCTCTCGGGGTGTGCGAGAACACGTGGGCGGACGAGGAGAGAGCAGTAGGAGTAGCAGTGTTATCTGTGGTGATCCATGTTTCCGTCAGTGCCAAGAAGTCAAGGGACTGGAGGGAGGCATAGGCTGAGATGAACTCTGCCTTGTTGGCCGCAGATTGGCAGTTCCAGAGGCTACCGGAGACCTGGAACTCCACGTGGAGTAAGTACGCGCTGGGACCACCAGGTTAG
>NW_026281893.1:0-3412 GCF_023373465.1 Oncorhynchus keta
GGAGAAAAAGAGGGACATTCTGTTCAATCTTGTTCTCAGAACATTGTGCTGCAGACCTGGAGCCCCCGTGTTACTCGCTGCTCGACTGTGTCTGACATCTCTCCTACATTCAAAATAAATACTATAACTAAGGCAGGACAAAGTGAGGGAAAGACAGACAGTGGTGATAGTTAAATGGTATTGTCTACTCCTTTCAGGACTGTGATCGGTACAACATACACAGAAGGCAACTGTTACCTTCCTCTGCATCTGCTCCTTCTCTCTCTGGTACTGCAGCAGCAGCCCTTGACTTCTTCTCCCTGTCAATCACCAGCTCTAATGCCGCCTCCCTTTTAGCTCCTCTTCCTGCTCCTTCAGACGCACAGCATTCTGGGTCCTCTGCTCCTCCAGAACTGCCTGTAGCTGGGGGTTTGGACATATAAGACTTTTGCAACAAGAACCTGTGTGCACACACCACAACATCACACACTCATGCACACATGCTTCCTCACACACACTGGAACGACACAAACATTATAGGCTGTATACACAGCTTGGACGTGAAATAGCTGAGTGATGGATACCAAAAAGTAGAGAAACAGTCCCTCTGCTCATCTCTTTCCTTCTCCACCCTCCTCTTTTCCCTAGCAACCCTCTCTATCCTTATTTTACTCTGATTTGGCAGTTCTTTCAGTTGTTTTATTTGCCGAGGAGAAAATTGAGACAGCCCGCGCTCAAAAAAAGATTGTCACAGAGCGCTACATTGACTTGAGTGTTTTGACACAGATGGGCTGTTCTCACCAGAGATGGACAATGACATTAAAAACTATTGTTGTGGCTGTTATGGAAAAACAACAATGGGGCTGGTGGCATGCAATGTATTTTTAGTCAGGCTTGGCCAAGGCCACCATACTTTTTTAAAGGGCAGGAGAGATCAGAGGCTGCGTGTCAGGGCACTGGGGTGGGGCGAATGTATGTGTGTGTGAGAGTGTGTGTACATAGTGAGTGTGTCTGTATGCAACTGCCTATGTACACACTTGCGTGTATGTACAGCACAGTATGTGCAGGAATGACAGACTGCTTACTTCTTGAGTACAGGGGCATGGGTTGGGTTGCTTATTTATTTTATCTTGTGTCCTTTAACTATTTGTACATTGTGTATATATATATATATATATATATATATATATATATATATATATATATATATATATATATATATATAATATGAGATTTGTAATGTCTTTACTGTTTTGAAACTGTTGTATGTGTAATGTTTACTGTTGTGGTTTTTCACTTTATATATTCACTTTGTATGTTGTCTACCTCACTTGCTTTGGCAATGTTAACACATGTTTCCCATGCCAATAAAGCCCTTGAATTGAATTGAATTGAATTGAATTGAATTGAATTGAGAGAGTAGAGAGAGAGAGAGAGAGAGAGAGAGAGAGAGAGAGAGAGAGAGAGAGAGAGAGAGAGAGAGAGAGAGGAGAGAGAGAGAGAGAGAGACAGATAGGGAGAGAGAGACAGAGAGACAGAGAGAGAGAGACAGCGAGAGAGAGAGAGAGAGAGGAGACAGAGAGACAGAGAGACAGAGAGACAGAGAGACAGAGAGACAGAGAGACAGAGAGAGAGAGAGAGAGAGAGAGAGAGACAGAGAGAGAGACAGAGAGAGAGACAGAGAGAGACAGAGAGAGAGAGAGACAGAGACAGAGACAGAGAGAGAGAGAGAGAGAGAGAGAGAGAGAGAGAGAGAGAGAGAGAGAGAGAGAGAGAGTTGAGACAGAGAGAGAGTACGCAGAATTCTGCAAAAACATCCTCCGTGTACAACGTAAAACACCAAATAATGCATGCAGAGCAGAATTAGGCCGATACCCACTAATTATCAAAATCCAGAAAAGAGCCATTAAATTCTACAACCACCTAAAAGGAAGCGATTCACAAACCTTCCATAACAAAGCCATCACAAACAGAGAGATGAACCTGGAGAAGAGTCCCCTAAGCTAATCTGGTCCTGGGGCTCTGTCTACAAACACAAACACACCCTACAGAGCCCCAGGACAACAGCACAATTAGACCCAACCAAATCATGAGAAAACAAAAAGATAATTACTTAACACATTGGAAAGAATTAACAAAAAACAGAGCAAACTAGAATGCTATTTGGCCCTACACAGAGAGTACACAGCGGCAGAATACCTGACCACTGTGACTGACCCAAAATTAAGGAAAGCTTTGACTATGTACAGACTCAGTGAGCATAGCCTTGCTATTGAGAAAGGCCGCCGTAGGCAGACATGGCTCTCAAGAGAAGACAGGCTATGTGCTCACTGCCCACAAAATGAGGTGGAAACTGAGCTGCACTTCCTAACCTCCTGCCCAATGTATGACCATATTAGAGAGACATATTTCCCCAGATCACACAGATCCACAAAGAATTCGAAAACATATCCAATTTTGAAAACTCCCATACCTACTGGGTGAAATTCCACAGTGTGCCATCACAGCAGCAAGATTTGTGACCTGTTGCCACGAGAAAAGGGCAACCAGTGAAGAACAAACACCATTGTAAATACAACCCATATTTATGCTTATTTATTTTATCTTGTGTCCTTTAATTATTTGTACATTGTGTATATATATATATATATATATATATATATATAATATGACATTTGTAATGTCTTTACTGTTTTGAAACTGTTGTATGTGTAATGTTTACTGTTAATTTTTGTTGTTTTTCACTTTATATATTCACTTTGTATGTTGTCTACCTCACTTGCTTTGGCAATGTTAACACATGTTTCCTCATGCCAATAAAGCCCTTTGAATTGAATTGAATTGTAATTGAGAGAGAGAGAGAGAGAGAGGAGAGAGAGACAGAGAGAGAGAGAGAGACAGAGAGACAGAGAGACAGAGAGAGAGAGAGAGAGAGAGAGAGAGAGAGAGAGAGTAGAGAGAGAGAGAGAGAGACAGAGAGAGAGAGAGAGAGAGAGAGAGAGAGAGAGAGAGAGAGAGAGAGAGAGAGACAGAGAGAGAGAGACAGAGAGAGAGAGAGAGAGAGAGAGAGAGAGAGAGAGAGAGAGAGAGAGAGAGAGAGTAGAGAGAGACAGAGAGACAGAGAGAGAGAGAGACAGAGAGAGAGAGAGAGAGAGAGAGAGAGAGAGAGAGAGAGAGAGAGAGAGAGAGAGAGAGAGAGAGAGAGAGAGAGAGAGAGAGAGAGAGACAGAGAGAGAGAGAGAGAGAGAGAGAGAGAGAGAGAGAGAGAGAGGAGAGAGAGAGAGAGAGAGAGAGAGAGAGACAGAGAGAGAGAGAGTGAGAGAGAGAGAGAGAGAGAGAGAGACAGAGAGAGAGAGACAGAGAGAGAGAGAGAGAGAGTAGAGAGAGAGAGAGAAAAAAAAAAAAAAAAAAGAGAGAGAGAGAGAGAGAGAGA